>NW_010110035.1:59443-128191 GCF_000699245.1 Pterocles gutturalis | reverse complement strand
TCGGCCCTCCCTGTTTTTAAGCTGCACTTCGCAAGTGAGGAATTTTTATTTTTTTTTTCTCCCCTTAAAGTGCTTTGGTGCATATAGAAGTAGTTGATCGGACTGTTGCCTGCCTGAGTTTAAAAAAAAAATAATAAAAACAAATAAATCTTCCCTCACGGGGGTTTTGGGGTGCAGCAAGGAGTTCAAGAGCTGTAATGAAGTCACAGAGCTGTCACAGCGCCACCCCGTTTTTACCTCAGGATCTTCCTGATGTAGGTGACGGATCACTTCTACACACAAACACAGATAGCTGCACAAAACCAGTGTGCGACACCTCCTGTATTCACCCCGGCTGAGATGACAGAGCAGCCTGGAGCACTGGGAGCCACCAGCAGCCCCACAGCACGGCAGGAAGGGGCCACGGCAAGCGCGCAGGCTGGTCCGCCATTGCTCCAGGCAGGTACAGGGACAGATGCAGCTGATCCACCCCGGGATCTTCTTTTCAGAAGAAAGTTGTCTTGAAATCTTGTGAAACAGACAACCAGCCTCTGTTTAAGTAAAAAGCTTTTTTATTCAGCTGTTGCAAAGAGGTATTCACATGATTAAACTGACAAAAGCATATGTTAGAGGGCTTACTACTTCTGAGCTATCTTTCCCTGCCCACAAAAGTACAACATCAGGATAAGAAAATGAAGCAAATCAGATGAGATTTGCATCTGTCTTCTAGATATTTAGCAGATGCCAGTGATAGCATTAGATTGTTGGCAGACACCTGCACTGTTATGTGGTGTAAGGCTTTTTTTTGTTGTTGTTGTTGTTGTTGAATCAGGAGGAAACCCCATGTATTAAAATACTCAAAATTTGTAGAAATTGTCTGGAGAAAAAAAAATCAGATTAAATATGAATAGAAAGATACATGATCCTAAAGAAACAAAAGTGATGAGATATTCCTATTTTTATTTTAATTTCAGTACATAAGAACTGGAACTGATTTCCCTTTCGTTCCCACTAAGCCACTGAGAATACTCACATCTGGAAGTAAGTGGAATACATTGATTTAATGAAAGGTTGGAGTTCAATGCAAAACCTTACAGTTCAGAAATATAAGTTGTTTTGAGCTTATTTAGTGTTTTTTTGTTCATGAGCAAGAATAAGATCACAAAAAGAACGCAAGTTCACACACTTTTGAAGTCATCAGAAAACTCTATTTTAAAAATAATAATTATAAGCTAATAGCAAAATTAAAATGTAGAAATAGATACACAAGGCTTTATTTAACTGTTAGTTAGTAGTATATACTATCTGTAACTACTTTTAAAAGCTTGTCAGGCTGTGTAACATCCATTTGACTCATACAACACAGGTACCTAAGGTAGGGAGCTGAGGTTTAATGTTCTCAGTTGTTAACTGAAAGTTTCCTTGTACTACTAAAATAAAAGAAATTGTAAGTTTACAGCTTCAACTTTACCCAAATACAAGAGTATCTGAAGTCTTAGCTGTCTTTAATATTCTGCAGCTCTTCCACAACTTCAGCAATTTAACATTATCATGTGGTATTAAAAGGTTTAAGATATATATACAGTACAAGTCACAGAAAATAGTTTTGGGTTTCTTTAGCAGGGGTTTTTTTTGGGGGGGAGAGAAAAAAAATAGATGTAAAGCTAAAGATTTTAAAGCTTTTAAGATTCATTACAACAGTTAGAAAACTCTCAAAGACAAATACATAGGTATGTAATAGAGAGTAACAATATTACTCAGATAAAAAAAATTGCTAAAAAGAAAAGTTTCCTCCATATACCAGGTTACTCCTGAAAAACTTGTTTGTCACTTAAATCTAGATATTTATTAATAAACAACTATAACTAATAGACCCGTGAAAAATTTATACAAATATCACTAACAAATTTCTTACACAAATCTCTCCTAGACAATACAAAACAAAAACTTCACATGTATCTTTTTAAAAATCACCAAACATCAAAGACCTTACTTGAAAAAAAAAACCCTAATCAGATTAGAATTTAATGCTAGGGCCTTTTGCCCTACAAATAGCACATCCCTGTGTTTTGTGAGTAGGACTAAGAAAACCTGTTTTCTTGTTGGGCTGAACTGGAGACAGGGTTTTTTTGTTTCCTGCTTATTATCAGCCAATTAACAACCCTCCCAAGACACATGAACTTCATTTAGACAGGTTAAAGCCTCCATTGCCTGTTCATAGTTGCTTCAAATTAGCAGTTTGGGGATAAGATGTAAGCAGGATGGATGACCAAAATAATTATTGATATGATGGTAGGGTTTTTGTCTGTTTTTTGTTGGGGAGGGGGGGTGTTTTGGTTTGTTGTTTGTTTGGTTGGTTTTTTTTTCCAGGAAAGCCTAATTATGATGGGAACAATTTCCCTTCAAGGTGTTATAGCCACCATTACTGCCAAATTCAAGAATCCTTGTAGGACAAAAGTGTGTATGCTAATAAGAGTAAAAATATACAAATCCTGCCAGTATACAGCTGAAAATGCTACCATATTACTGTTGTTTTGCTTCCTAATATCATATTGCTGCAAACAGGTGAGGGCTACAGGCCCTTCTCCTGAAGAATCTACCCCTCATGAAGTTCAGGTGGGCACTTTCTCATTACTCAGATTTATATATTAGAAGTGGTGGAAGAAACTCTCTTTGGATGTTTGTTTTAGTGCTTCTGATGTATCTTTAGGGATTTATTTTGTTGTTTTGCTTGGTATATGCTTATTGATAGACAATACGTGAGGAAATCTGAACTTCTCTTTAGAGTTGGTGTAGGTATGGTTACTGTTGTATTACTGAAAAAGAAAGTAATGGTGCTGTGCTTCTTAGGTGATTCTGTGATCATTGCTAGTACCCTGGGCTGGTTCTTCTGCAAGGTAACCATGCTGATCCAGTTTTGGGGGGAAGTTATGAGTACAGATGATTCACATAGTGGTTCAACGTTACATGCCCAAGTAACTTTTGAATATGTGCTGATTCTATCTAGCTACGTATTCAGGTGTCTGGTGCTATTTAATATCTGGCCTTTTGGATTTGTAGGTGTTCAAGAGGCACTTTGAAAGTTGTAAGTAAGCCTGTAAAGTGCAGACTTTTAGAAGTTTCATCCTGATTCATGGCTCAGAAGCAGCATGCTACTCCTTATCTTCTTTCCAGAATAAGTTCTAGAGGCTGATGAAAAGCTGTGCTGTGTTATCGTGGCTCTCATTTAAAACTATTGTGAGATTCTTAGGAAGTTAATGCTTTCTTTAAGTATTTAATAATACAGCAAACTATTTTTATCTCTGTCCTGAGGCTGTATTTGGTTTTGTCTTTGTTTTAAAGCAATGTATATTGAGCATTTGGTCCATTTTTCATTTATTTCCATCCTTATTTTTCTTCTCCTTGCTCAAACCTGAGTTTGAGTATAAAAGACTGCAGTCAATTATATGAAATCTTGTAGTATAACATATACAAAGCCCCTTAAATTTGCTACACTGGTCCAGCAACTTGTAGCTTCTCTCATTGTTGCATTGTGATGCTTTTGTGGTATTGAACACTGACATTTTTGCACTTCCACATTTAATTCCCCTCCTCTGCTCCAGATCTCCTTGTTGCTTAAAATATCATGGCTAAATTTGCCCTGGAGATGGAATGCATCTGTGTTAAGGCCACTGACAACAGGGCACCAAGTTTCAGACTGCTTCCCAGTTTCTGCTGAAAAATGTGTTCATGCATCTGTGCAGAGTCCTGTGCACTTGCTGTGTTTATTCAGTTGTCACTGCACTTGCTGCCATTTTCTTAGAACTTTTAAAATAATTATTTTTTGCAGTATCAAGGGATCTTCAACATCTGGGGGCATGTTGCTAAACTCAGTCATTGTCTGGTGCATTGACACCCATTTTAAAGACTCTTGACTCTATTTTGTGTGACTGGCCCCATGATTAAGATTGCATAATTACAATAATTAGGAAGCTCACCTCAGGATATTATCAGAGCAACCCACCCAAACCTAAGTCCATATGGTTTGAAATAGCTAATGAGTCAGTTAATGTGCTATGTCCAGGAGTAATGGACACTCAATATGGATGGCATGAAGACATAATTTACCAACTTCCTGACTGATTAAAGTTTTCCATGGAGAAAGTTCTTGTATTTTGCATCTCACAGTAAGTTCAAACTACTAAAGGCTTTTACACGTTAAACAGAGCAGAAGAAAACAGCTGAGACTTTTGAAAGACAGGCAAGAAATTAGTTCTCTCTCTAAAGAAAATACTGAAAGTTTAAGATCTTAGAACTTTCATCTTAGATACAATACTGCAAACAAATTATTTTAAGAGCTCTATTCAAGTAGAGGAGATTAAAATGACAATAGGTGACATTTGCTTTAATGCCATGTAGTCTGAATGACTGATTCCTGCGCTGTGCTTTTACCAGGAAATAAATTATAGGGGCTGCTTTAGCCTCTGTAACTTGCCTACCCGGTCTCCCATTAACACTTGCCTTGCTACTGATAAAAGAGAAATATGTGATTAGTTCTACATTATGAACTAACCAGAATAGGGAAGTAATACAACAAGGACAAACCTTCTGGCAACAAAAACACCAAAAGCCCCGGAACAGCGAAGAAAGTGGTGTCTGGTTTTTGAATGTGTTGCAGAGTCTGTCTGTCCAGTCCGGGTCAGGATTCCTGTCCCCAAGTCTGTTCCTGCTCTTGCATCATTTTAATGGCTGTTGGGATGAGATGTTATTCCCAGTTCCTATCACTATAACCGAAAAGGCAATCAGACCCTGGCTGTGTTCCTTACCTCTTCTTGTATGTCAGAGGTTTTATTGCTCATGGCTTTAGAAACCAATTAATTATGGGCATTGAAGAAAAAGTGTTGTCTTAGCCATATTTATTTTCTTTCAGAAATGTACAAAGAGATATTATAAGTTTGTTGTGGGAATGGATTGTATTTCCAGGGAGAGCGGAATGTCTAGAGGTTAGAGCAGAGAAAGGAATGGCTTTCCTTATGGGAGTAATTCCAGGAATCCCATTCCTGGCACTGCTGCTGACTGACCTTATACGAATAATTTCATATCTGTTTCATTTTATCCATCTGAAGAAGTCTAGGTGGCTTGCTTTAAGGCACTGAGATTACCAGGTGAGAATTGTCACAGCCTTGCAAAGAAAATAAGTATGTTTGCCTCAGCTGGTATTCTCATGCATTTTATCCTCAGCATAAAAGTAAAGCCATGCTGGTCTGAAAAGCAGGAGGAAGGTTGCTAAGCTTCCATAGTGGTTATTACTTGGACACTAGGTCTTTTCAAAGGATATCTAGGAATGCAAATGAAGGAATTACAGGAATTCTAGCAGTAGCACACCAGTGGTCTTGGTCTACAAGCAGCAGTGACTTTTTACTTTTCTATGCAGCAGCATATGTGGGAAGGTTTAGAGAAACAAAGAAGAATTTGTCAAAGCACTCGGGGAAAATGTACATGTACTCATTTAAGTCTTTCCACTTCTGAGGTTATTCACATAAAGTTGTTTGAGAAGGGAAAATCATCTGTCATAGCATTCATTATTCACATATCAATGCTACTTTTTATAAACTTAATTATGATGATGTGTTATATTAAATATGACTCATTTTACTGCAAGATTGATTTTTTTCCTGACCTCAGAATAAATATTGATTTTCATGATCTTTACATGTGGTACAAAGTTTGTTATATTAATGGCATATTAATAGAAAGTAGCCCTGACCATGCAATATTAATGTATTCGCATTGTTATTTCTCAGATCCCATCCAGAAGGAAAGAGGAGGGGTGTTGATTCCTTCTTTCTTGGTAGAAATCAGGAAGCTGTTGATTTTAATGACTGTTCAGACTGCTTTATTGTTATGCTGCTTTTTTTCGTTGCTGGGGTTTTTTTAAATTAAAAAAAAAGAAGTGTTAAATAGATTGTGTAATACACCTAATAAGATAGCAATGTGTTACTTTTCCAGCATGCCCAGGAAAGCAAGGCACTGCCCTTAACTGATAGTGTTCTACTACCCATTGCCATGCAGTTAATTCTGTGAGCAGAACTATAGTTGTGAAAGGAGACTGATGGGATAATTTGGCCATTTTAGATTCATTAGCTAGGGCCCTGATTTCTTCAATAATCGTGCTAGTAATCTCCTTAACAGCTGATTTTCAAAAGGAGTTAGCTATTTCAAGTCAGGCTTTACCCTGCTTGTGTGACTTCGCCCCCTCCCCTCTTTTTTGCATTTATACTGACTCTTGAAAATCCAGGTTTAGAACTGCTGTTCTAATGGTTGGCTGAACCAACACAGATCTGTTGTTTTTAAATATTCCTCACAGAGTAATTCTATGGCTTTTCTATAAAGTCTGCTCTATACATAGCAGGGATAAGAGATCATTTGTTGAAATTACCTTTAAATAATACTGTATGGTTTCTAGAGGTCCTGAGAAAACAGTGCCCACTTAGATAGAGAAGGAATACTTGTATGTCTTTTATAAATGCTTTTTTATGAGTGGTCTTTGTTTAATACATATTTTGAGTGTTTTGTGTCAAGTGACATAAGTCAAGAGGGAAGATGACAACTTTCATTCCATAGTTTACAGACAGCAAGGAAAATAAATGTGTCTAGTATGACATATTGCCATACAGAAAATGCTTACAATTAAGAAAGTGATTTGAGCAACTGAAAAACTGTTAGCCTGACTTCAACAGTTTGCAGCTTTAGAACTAATTTTGAAAGGAAGAATAAGAACAGTGCATGATGATAGATGGAAAATGGAATAAAATGCAATGTTGCTCTGCATCGTGCCAAACTAACTTGGTATATATCTTTGCTATGATAACTGATTTGCTAGACAAGAGAAGTGTGATAGAACCAATTTATTTGGACTTCAGCAAGGTATTTAGTACAGAATCACATGGGAAGTTATTCATTAAGCTGGGGAGTAAGTGCAAAAAGTGTAAAACAGTGGAGAAATGGGCAAGGAGTAACAAACTGAAAGGGGAAAATTGTGAACGGCAAAGAGGTTGCTAGTTTCCTAAGGATCTACCTCAGAATCTGTTCAATTCAGTATTACTAAATTCATGAGCAGCAGCAACAAAATAGAAACACCCTTATACAATTTGCTGATGAATATAAAGTTGTGAGGCACAGGAGTACTGCTGTAAGAGAAACAGAACAGAATTTCATAACACAAAATGTGAGGCCATGGTTTTTGAGACTGATGGTTTGGAGGAGAAAGAGGGGAATCACAGAATGACCATGGGCTGGAGATATGACTTCAGTGTGAAGGAAAATCAGGCCTGACTCTAGGTTGTATCAAATCAAGTAGTTTTATTATTAAATTCATAACACACATTTGGTAGTCTGTCACTGAGAATTAATCTTTACTGTCCTGAATGTTATCTCTAAAACAATGTGTGTAGAGGCAATGATCATATTCATTTCTGCTATGGAAGGCAGATCTAGGTCATGACTGTGGATTGAGTTGGAGGAGGACCTCTTCTGCTGGAAACCTGTTCTTGTAAGAAACAGATTTGAAAAGGCATTTTGAAGAAATTTCTTTCCAGAGGTAGAGTAAGCAAAATTGTATAGTTTTTCAGCTGTTAGGTGTGTTGAGGGACAGGAACACACAGAAACTCCTTTGCATAAACAGTAAGTGATAGGGTATTAATTAACTTGATAGATGAATTGGGAACTGGGCAGAGGACAGAAAGGGAATATTTGTTTTGTACCTTGAGAAATAACATCAGAAATACCATGAAAAGTAATAGTGAAGCTGAGGGTAAAATTAATGTGAACTATTTTGGAATATGCAGGGCTAGATTTTGGAATCAACCTATCCTTCTACTCTGCTTCTTCATGTTGTGAAGACCTGTTACTTGGGTATGCTTCCATCCCTTGCACAGGAAAAAAAAAATGCAAGAACAGCTGTGTTCTGAGGTAGTTATGTTTTTTTCCCCCATGGGATTTCTAGAAAAAGGAGAGATTTCAGTCGATTTAAGCACTATTATTAGTTTGGTGCTTCCAAAGTACAGTGGTACAATAGTGATTATGCACTATTTGAGTAAATTAAGACAATGAAATTTAAGTAGTATTTCAGTAATGTCCTGGGCTCAGTTTGTCCCAGAAGTTTTCAAGGGAAAATTTGACCTGTTTCCTCATTGACTTAATATGTTGACAAAAATCTAACTTTTTTTGCATTTTTCTGTGATTTTAAAAGTTAATAACTACATTAACTATATATTAGGGATATAAATTAAAACAGTTTATGTATATTACAGTGCACATGATGTACCACATATGGTACTATTAATTTGCTTGTCTGTGTGTCTGTCTGCTCTTTGCATATCTTCTTCTGTGTGTGATATTTTATTGGAGCACATATGATTTGAAGAAGCTGATTGCCTGTTGTGGTATTTATCCTATATAAATTCTACATTAAATTACAAATTTTAGACTCATCAGAGACAGAAGACTAAGTCCGTCCATTGAATTCCTATTTGTATTATTATTTTCTAATGAATTCTGTACTACAGCAGGTGTCAAATCATATCTGTTGTTTTGCAATTGAATATGAATAGAAGATGTATTGCTATTGCAAATGAATCTAATATGAATCTAATGAGCAGTAATGAGCAACTGTTTTGTCATTATTGAGGCAACCACTGTGATGCTAATAAACTCTCATTTCTGCTCTTTAGAAAAAAGCACTGACCAGGATTTATAACTGGCCTTAATGTCCCAAAAGCCTCAGGCAAAAGAGAAAAATAGAACCCCTAAACTGAGCATAATTTAGTCATTTTCTGTGTGGCAGGTCTCTTATTTTCTCTTATTAAACTAAACCTGGTTTAATTATTTCAAGCTTTCTTATATTTAAGTGGGAAAAGATGAAGAATGAGTGTCTATTAAAGGAACATAAAGTTAAGAAGATGGGCATTCTGCCTCAGTTTTCTTTAATGTAAGTACACTAATTCCATACTTGCATACTTGACAGTGCTTTTGTAATAATAAAGGTAACTATGTGCAACTGTTCTAGAAGCAGTCACTTTAAAAGTAACAGGCCATTAGATCAATACTGAACTATAATATATTTGGGGCTAAATATCACAACTGTCTATTAATTGAAACTTCAATTTTTATTTTTTAATTTATTTCCATCATCTGTGGATCATAAGACTGATGAATAAACAAAAATACCTTTGACACAATAGCATTAAAAGCTTACTACATAACTGATATGTAAATGAGTTCTGACTCCTGTGTGGCTCTGCCTTTTCCAAGTATCAATAATACATAGAATGATACATAAAGCTGTGTAAAAGAGACAGCTGGGTACATGGTACTTACAAGTGGAGCAAAGGAAAACCAATCAGCATGGCTTTTCTAAAAGTACTATACTTTCAGCAAAAAATAATACTTCTGTGTATATAGTCTTCATGGACTCATCTCTCTGTGCAATAAAGCTAGATGCACTGCACAGATTCATTTCAGTATTTCATTTGGAGGTTTGAACTGTTCTGTGTAGGGTACAGCTGTTTGTTTTACTACAGTACACTCCATACTTGCTTTAACTGCTGAATGGAGACTATATTGCCAGTATTTAAGGTATTATATAGACACGGCAGTGAAACTGTGAATTCATGAGTAAGCCAGGGGATGGGCATTAGGACAAATTACAGCAGTCATCTCTCAAAGTTGCAAATAGAGTGTCAAAGGTTGTATAAAAGCTATAAACTGTTCCTTCTATGTTGGGGCATTAAAAAGACTTTTGATCCACTGAGTAGTACATTGCAATAGTTATTATTTACTGACATTTCTATCCCATCTTGATGCCTAAGTAGGGAGGGGAGCAGGAAGCCAGGATGCTGCCAGCTTTCTATCAGTTGCTCTGCTGATGCTGTGTTATTAGCTGGGTCATTACATCCAACTTCTCTTATCATCAGTAATGTATGGATCATATTTACTTACCCTTCAGGTATATCACAGGGTAAGTTTTTAGTAATGCCTGATGTGCAGAGCTAACAGCTTCAGTAACCTAGAATGCACCAGGAAATACCTTTCTAGATGTATTCACATTCACTCCAAAACTCGCATGGCTTCATTCACTCCAAAAGGAGTCAGTTCTCATACTTCACAACTGTTTTGTAACTCAAACTGAGGCATGACAAGAGGAGAAAATCAGGAGCTTCAAAAGTACAGCCCTGATCTGGACTAAAACACTGGAGATGCATCTGTAGTTCAGAAAAGAAGGTGAAGCAAGAGCAGGTCTAGGTCTCAAGCATTACTTTTAAACCACCATCTTTAGACAGGAGAGTCTACAAGTCACACATGATGATAAAAGGACTTTGGTTATAGAAAGCGTTTGTACAAAGTATCTGATTTCTCTTTGTGCATTATGATGTAACTCACTGTATTTATTTATTGGGGATTTGATTCCAATCCCAAGCGCAAATACAGGCTGGGCGGAGAATGGATAGAGAGCAGCTCTGAGGAGAAGGACTTGGGGGTATTGGTGGATGAGAAGCTCAACGTGAGCCGGCAGTGTGTGCTTGCAGCCCAGAAAGCGAACCGTGTCCTGGGCTGCATCAAAAGAAGCATTAGCAGCAGGTCGGAGGTGATTCTCCCCCTCTGCTCTGCTCTCGTAAGACCCCATCTTGAGTACTGTGTTCAGATGTAGGGCCCCCAACATGAAAAAGACATGGACCTGTTGGAGAGAGTCCAGAGGAGAGCCACGAAATTAATCAGAGGGCTGGAGCACCTCCCCTATGAGGACAGGCTGAAAGAGTTGGGGTTGTTCAGCCTGGAGAAGAGAAGGCTCCGAGGAGACTTAATAGCAGCCTTCCCGTACCCGAAGGGGGCCTACAGGAGAGATGGGGAGGCACTCTTTATCAGGGAGTGTAGTGAGAGGACAAGGGGTAATGGGTATAAGCTAAAAGAGGGTAGGTTTAACTAGATATTAGGAAGAAATTTTTCACTGTGAGGGTGGTGAGACACTGGAACAGGTTGCCCAGGGAAGTTGTGGATGTCCCATGCCTGAAGGTATTCAAGACCAGGCTGGATGAGGCTTTGAGCAACCTGGTCTAGTGGAGGGTGTCCCTGCCCATGGCAGTTGGAACTTGATGATCTTTAAGGTCCTTTCCAACCCAGACCATTCTATGATTCTGTGATCCATAAATTCTTGTAATGCATCACATCTAATGAAGGCTTTTAAGTTGCTTGTGGAATTAATTGTACCATACATACAAGCTACAGTTTGAAGCTATAAATTAATATTGCATGGAAGTTAAAGACTATTTCTATTTCACTTTCTTAACTATAATTTCACAAAATCATTGAATTTAGCTAAAAAGGACCTCTTGAGGTCATCTGGTCCAGCACCAGTCCACAAACAGGATGAATTCTGAAGTTATATCAGTCTTTGAAGTTAAATCATATTGCTCAGGGACAGAGCTTCCCTGTTATTTGAAAGCTGTAATAGCTTGTTATTGAATGTCTGGCAATTTTATTACAAATTACATTTTTTCTGATTGCATTCATCTGCAATAATAACAGATGTATATTACAAGTGACGTCCATGGGCCTTTGTTAGGACTGGGTCTTTCCCATAGCAAACATTGTAGAAATAGAGAGGTAGAAGTGGCTACTCTCAAAAATGTAGCTTATGATCACAAGGTAAAAATGTTTTGTGGTAGTAGAAGCCTTTTTTCTGTTGCTTTGTTTGTATAGCACCTTATGGACAATGTCTGGATTAATGACTCACGCTCATCTGTGTGCTATGTGAACAGTAAGAACACGTGGGGTTCCCAACAAATCTGTCACAGTGGAACATATTCAGTATTTCATTTGACCAAGACCAACAGGCTTTTAATGTCTACCTTTAAGGAAAATATTCTCAAGTACTCATTCAGATCTATACATGGTAACCTAGCAGTGCATATATCTTGGATACATCAGTTTGAAGTACTTTATTAAATTAATGTGAATGTCATTTCCATTTCAGTAGTGGTCTGTAGCACTTTATTTTGAGATACCTATAGCCTCTAAAAATACTGTTTAACCTACTTCTGTAGTGTCTGCATTTCAGCATCATTGGGGAAGATGGGCTCAACATATTAAGTTATAAATTTGTTGGAGAAACAATGATCTGGAGGTAGCTAATGAATGGATTACAGAATTTTATGCCAGAGGCAGAAAGTATGAGGGTCTCTTCATCTGACAGGCTTTTTTTTTTTTTTTTTTTTTTTTGTGTGTGCTTATAAATTTTGCTCACATAGAAAGACAAAGTAGTTATTAACTCTGAAACCACCTTGTCATGGAATTGCTGAGTAGTAGAAAGCTGAGCTGAAAGCTTCCTTAGACACTGTCATGTGTCAGTTTCATTTTGCAGTAAGGAGTCATACAGTGGCCATTCTCATGCTCTCTGGCCACAATTCTGGAAGCTTTGGACAATTCTTTGAGGTCTTCCAGACCTTTTGCAGTGCTGAAACAGAGCAGAGTTGTTGCATGCATGATGCTATGGAGGTCCAAGGGGAATTAAGCAATTCAGTACTCAGAGAGAATTCTGCTCAGTCATTCCAAGTGGCGGAAACATTCCCAAAGATTAAAAGATTAGATGAGAATGGATAAGAAGTTTGCAGAATGGGAGCAAAGGAGAGCTCATTGTAATTTTCACAGCAGTATGCATAAATCACAAGGGACTCACACTGCACCATCACTAGTATGTAGGTGACAAGAATCTCCCTTTGGTGGGGGCATGATATAGAGAGCAGATGTTCAAGGCTTTGTGTTGTCCACCTTACAGCCAATGTTCTGGAGTGGCCTGTGAGTAGAGTGGCTTAGGTAGGAAGAATATTGCTACTGAAGTTTGGGGCAGGCAGGTTTGGGAAGCAGTTGTTGTTCAGACCCATATTTTAATTCTTTAGTTACACAGGGAACTTTCCAGTAGCACTACCAATGGTATGCAGGCTTTTGTCTTGCTGAGTGTACTGTGTGCAAACTGTGTCAAGCCCCACTTGGAAAGTTGCAACAAGAGGCTAAAAGTGACTCCAAAATAAAGCACTGTAACTGAAATAACTACAAAATTCAGCTGAGATGGTTACGATTTTTCTGCTTGTATAAGGTAAAACTGCCTTACTGTCTTGTATAAGTGTCTGTCCCTGACATTGTCATTGTATCACTACAGTGACCTGCCATAGTAGAGTGGTTCATCAGATCGAGGCTTTATGGAAAGTAGATTGTTATAAGAAGGAATTTGATGAATTCCCTTAGGATATAAATATCAGTTGGAGGAATCCAGAGGCATGTCTTTAGGAAAAGAAAAAAAAATTCATTCCAAGAATCCTAGTCTTCATTTGCTACTACTTTTTACATAAATAGTGAAACAGCTGTTTAACATAACCATTAAAAGCATGTACTAACTTTGTTTGCACATACACCAAACCCTAGTCTCCAGAGTCATCCTTTCCTTTGCTTACGTCTCTTTTCTGTTCTGCTGCCTCCTCTGACTAAATGTCAACAACAAATTAATCAAGGGGTCATTAAGCTCTAATCTATCCCAGACCATCCCCTTGTTTGCATAGAATAGACTCATAGAATCAGTTATGTTGGAAAATACCCTTAAGATCATCAAGTCCAACCATAAACCCAGGACTGCCAAGTCCACCATTAAACTGTGTCCCTAAGTGCCATGTCTACATGTCTTTTAAATACCTCCAGGGATGGTGACTCAACCACTTCCCTGGGCAGCCTATTCCAATGCTTGACAACCCTTTCAGTGAAGACATTTTTCCTAATATCAAATCTTAAGTCTCCCTTGGTGGAACTTGAGGCAGTTTCCTCTTGTCCTGTTGCTTGTTACCTGGGAAAAGAGACCCACATGCACATGGCTCCCTTCCTGGTTCTGTGGGGCTGGAGCAGGGAAAAAAACACACCTTCCATTCTCCCGTGTTACACCACTGCCTGTGTACACACACAGTAAGTCAGTAAATCTTCTGTGATGTATCCTTTCTGTCTGTGTGACTCAGTTCAGCACCTAATGGTATTACTGCCTGGGGAAAGGGTGCTAGAAACTAGCTGACATCCTAGGAATTTTGGTGAGAGGTTTTGGTAGGCATGTGTCTAAATTTCTGGAAGAGGTGGGCATGAAACGTTGTAAGGAGAAAGTAGTAGCTTTAGCTATACAACAATCATATGTAACGTAGCTTTATAAAGTTATATTGAGTTGTATTTGCATTACTATGAAACCATTAGATAATGCTGCAAGACCCATGTGTAAACCAGTGTCACCATATAGATAGCATCCCATTCAGATTGAGAAATACAATCTTGCACTTTTTCTCTGTTTGAGAGCTGACCCTACTCTCAAGGAGCGAAGGGCACCTGAAGCAGGGAGAAAATATGCATAAAGAAAATAGAGTTACATTGCCTATTTTAATAGGTGGTAGAAGATCTATAAATAAGGTCTTTGTAAATTTGTTCACAAGGCATGTGAAAAAGCAATAATGCAGCCATGGTAGAAGTTACCCACACAGAAGGTGAGCCTACTACATACTAACATAGAAAGGCTATATGTACTGTGCAGTATGGTAAGAACATATGTATAAAGAGCACCACAACCAAAAGGTGATGGCCTCCAGGAAGTCCTTGCTATCAGCTTTAATCCAACACCAATCCAGGCCTCAAAGCCTCCCCAGTACTGCTAAGCCTCCTTTACAAACTCTAGAAGCACAGATTTTAAAGCATACTGTGTGGGGAATAACTTCACATTGCATCAGCTATGTAATGCATACCTGGCCACAAGCACTCCTTCCTCTTCCAGGAGGGAAAGATGGCCAGTCACCAAGTATAGATGCTCTCAGATGTATGGCTACATACCATGCATATTGACAAATAGATTATTTTTCTCCATGGAAAACGGCCAGGTTATTTTAAAGAGGCTTGATGACACAAAGCCAAAAGCTCCCAGGTGACAGTTATGCGATGAAGTTAATGGTCTAGTCACAGGTTTGGGAGATAGAAGCAAATCCACTCCTCAGCTTTCCAAAACTGGGGTTACTTTAAAATGTCTGGAAACCATTTTGGTTTGCCTTGAGTACTGACTCTGTGAAATATGAAGTATGGAAGGGAGGAAAAGTTTGCAGGTGTCTTGTGAGATTAATTTCTTCCCTACAGGCTATAAAAGTAATGTTTCTTTGAGACTAAATTCCTATCAGCTCTTCCATGACAGGCCACAGATTTGGCCCCACTAACTAGCTTGGGTGTTGAAATTACAGGGTGAAGTTTTGTAGCTTGTGATTATTTGAACAGATTATCACAGTGGCTGTCACAGCCTTCACATCTCTGAAATATCTAGACCTTTCAACTGCATGCACTGTCAGGCAGAGGTGTACCCGCTGGATATTTGTAACCCTGGTTGCCACTCCTGTTTCATTAAAAGGAAGCTCTGTTCCTCACCTGTGTATAGTTGCTCCTAACTTGAAAACAGATGCCATCATCCAATGACTTGAACATTTTAACCATAGCGTGTTGTTCATCACATATATGCTTTGTTTCAGATTTCATAGCAATTGTGCTCAGTAGTTTAATGTAATTTTGTAATCCAAATACAAATCAGTTCAGTCTGTTTTACTGCCCTGCAGAAGGTACCTGTTCCCTACAACTAGATGAATTGGAATTGCTTAATTTTCACAGTATTTTTTTTCTGTTTCAAAGCTCTCAAAATTTCCCTCAAGCTGTCAGTGATCTTGTCATGCTCTAGCTCTCATGTGCTTTGTTCCTTTACTCTAGAGTGGAGTTTCACTGTGAGTTTTAAATTTATTTTTTTTTTCCTATCTAAATGCACAAGGAAGTGAGGTTTGTTTCCAGTTCTTGGGAGATATTTCTTGTCTCCAGTTCTGTTCTATTACAGGCTTATTTTTTGGCAAAAGGAAGAGTAAGGATAATTCCAAATGCACTCTCTGTGCACTACTCTGTATTTCTTGACTCCTTGATACTGTGATGCTTTTGTACTTGTCTAGTTAAAGGCTTTATTTTTATCAGTGTTCTTATACAGGCTTCCTGATTAAATAAAAGTGTATGCTTGGTAACTGCCCAAGTCACCTTTGTGTTTTGAGAATGGTGACTCTTGAGGGTCCTAGTAAGGCTGAGCGAAAACTTGGTGTCAGTCCATGGCAGAAAAAATTGCCTTGCCCTGTGGAAACCTTCCTGCTCCCTTGTTGCTCATCTCCTTTAGTGAACAGTTGCTGTCATGAGACACCTACTGCTTAGCACAGAGAGCCTTAGTGCAGCTGTACTTGTGATTCCTGATGAGCTTCATGAGGACTACACTCCAGCCCTCAGAGGAATTTGCTTCTTCAGTTGAGCTCTATCCTTCTTGGAGCCACACTGCCCTAGATGACACTACGTTGCAGATGCTGAATGTTGCTGTAATGCAACCGTGTGAGGCAGGCTGATGAAAATGTCATTACAATTTTCAGTTAGAAAAGGCAGAACTTAAGCAAGGGTCTAAGTGTTAAAAGATTTATGTTTTTTTCCTTAGCTAGTCTGAGATGTTTTGTACAAAGCTGTTTGATAAAGTTCAAGGGTAACTTGATTTTGATATTCTTGTTATTGTAGCAAAGAGAGATTTTTTTTTTCCTGATGGAAAAAGAAAGATTGCTGGCATAACATAGCTTTTTAAAAAGAACATGTAAGGCAAGAAGGAGGTTTGTGGTTAGATGTCATTTCTAAACAGAGAAAGAGTTGAACAGGGAGTTGGTGTTTACACTGTAGTTGAGGACAAAACAGTTTTATGAGACTATTGTAAATTATAATCACCCTGATAAAGACGCAGGTTCAGCCTTTGCAGAATGGTTCCAGTGACAGTCATTCAGTTTCTGATTCATGCGTTGAAATCCACTGAACGGAAGGCAAAGGTTCTCCAAGTGTATTAAGTGGGAAAAGGGTAATAGATATCTTACATTCCAGGTTTAAAGAGATTGTAAAAAGAGAAGTAAAAGAGAATAAGGAAAGAACCTAGCTTTATATTCTTTTGGGCAAAAATGTTGGAGACTTCTGTAACTTCAAGGAACTATGTTGCAATGTCTGGAATGATTTTTCATTTTTTTCATGAGGGTTCCCCAAGATGTATTTTTAAGGTGCAGTGGATAAACAAAATATTATTTTCAGCTTCTCTTTCCAGCTTTACAATGAAAACATTGTAATAAATGCAGCACATATGCGAAACATCTGTCAGAACCTGATATTATTTCCTCTTTATAGCTCGGAGTGGTTTTTCATTAATTGGTTGTAAAATGAAAATATCGAAAAGCTTGTTCAAAATGCACAGTAAAAAGTATATATACTTAGAGGGCTGTGTTTCTAAGTGTGATTTTCATGCTGACATTTGAATGAGCCATAAAAACAAACATAAGCAGATGAAACAGAAATGTAGACAGTGTGTTGAAAAGTCCAAGAGTTCAGTCTGTAATTTCTCTGTTTTACTAGTTACTGTTAAGGCATGCAACATGCTTTCAAGTTTGTTTGGTTGTTTGTTTTTTTTTTTTTAAAAAAAACCCTCATCTTATAATGTGCTATGAGCTACTATGTGATGGACTGTCCCAAGTGACATATGATGCTCGCATGGTCATTTGAGGATTTTGCAGTTTTGTAAAGAAAACAAAAGCTTTGTAGTTTACACATCAAACTACTACAAGTGCAAGTCTTTTGTCTGCACAAAGCTTGAGTCTATGGACTATCATAAAAGGGGGGGAAACAAAACTGTTAAAGAATTTGTAATGTTTTGAAAGGGAAAGCAGGTGAAAGTAGAGTACAAGCACGTGCTTTTACTGGTGTGATTACAGCACTGAAGTTGCTCCCAGGCTTTAAATGGAATCCAAACAGATATCAGGTCTCTGCTTCAGTGAGATACAAGACTATTAGTCTAATGACATAATTAATGGATATCTGGCAGAAGCATGAGGTACCAAGTGGAACCAACCAAACTCATCTTTATCAGTATTTAGATTTTCATGAAACTTAACATATTACCATGAAACATTTGCAAGTGTGCTGCTGCCTGTCCAAGGTGTATAACAAGCATTTGTAAGAATTTGGATTTTTTTTCACAAAACACCTGTCTCTGGGGGGGGCAGCTTGTTGTTCTGTTTATTGTGGGTTTTTTTTTTTTTTTAATTAAGTCATTGACCTCCAAGGAAAACAGCAAACTAGCAAGCCTGTATGAAAATGCATTTGCTTAGTGTTTTTGAAGTAGACTACAGTGCTGTCAGTAGCCCAGGAAAGTAATGTCATACCAGATGATTTCCAGATTAAAAAGAATGTGTTTAAAACATATTTGTATAATGTATTTTAATATTTTAATTCATAAAAGTGTCTTGTGTAACAGATGTAATATTCCAACCCACTACAAAAATATATTTTCACAGTTAGATACAGTTTAATTTAAATTAATTTTGTTTTTTTTAAATCAAGTGAAAAAGTATTTTACTTCCTTCTCTGGCTTTTACCCCTTGTAAAAAACGTAATTTAAGGAATATAATTATTAATGATTTGTAATTTTTCAATAATTCTGAACAAATACACTGAATAAATTGTAACATAGAGAACAGAATATCTAGAATAATTTTAATTTAGTCAAGGTTTGTATAACATCAGAAAGTCCTGTTTGTTCTAAGGGTATGAAAACTTAGATATTTAATAAAGGGAAGGTAACTGTCTTCTGTACACTTGCAGAAGGTTTTCAAAGATCTGAAAAGTCTTATATTTACTAGATAAATTACTTACCTCAGTTTCTTTTAATCTTTTTTACATTGTATAACCACAAGTTATATTACCAGCCTAAATACTGTTCTATTTTCTTTTCCTTTTGCCTCTCCCCACTTACTTGAAGTAACGTCCCAGCTCGATGAAGTCAATGGAAAACTTCTCATTGCGTTCTGTGGAAACAAAGCTTAGAGCAGAATACTTGGTTTTTCCCTGTTTCACTTCTGCTTTCTCAGTTTTTCCTGTTTTTTTATCATGTGATTCTCTTGTGTGAAAATGGAAGTCTGATTCAAAGATGGTATTTTTAAATGGGTCAGCTGGACCCATTATTGTTTGGAGGTCAGCAGAGGAAGAAAAGATTCAATTAGGTGTGTGGTGACTCATCAATACACCAAATAGGATACCCTTCCCAAAAATACCATTTCTATCATGACGATATTTGGATCAAAATCTTTTCAAACCTATTTGAGTCAAGGTGATAAGAAGCCAGTCAGTGTGTTTTGTACCTTTTTTTTTCTCCCTGCAAATGTTTAGAATTCTTCAGACATAAAGGTGAATGTTTGAAAAGTTTTTGTAAGCTTTTATGCATAAACCATAATGAATAGAACTTCAGAAGTCTACTTGGAAGCCATATAGCTTAAAGTATGTTTGGCAGTCTTTAGCATTATAGCATGTTATGGGGAACACTTGCTCCTTATGCTCTGGCATGTTTTCCTAAAGGATTGCATTGCCAGACTCAATGGACTCCTTTGTACTTACCAGCCTCTGCTCTATTCTCCAGTCATCTCCTATATATATGGACCCCAAAATTACTTTTTGCTGATTTGACATCTATCTCAGTCTTTCAGGAGATTCTTCCAAGCAATTCTGTCAACAAGACCTTCATCATTACACATAAACATCACAAAATATGATCTTCTTTTAGCATTTGACTCTTCAGATTAATTCAGAAGGATCCTCATCTGAGCATCAGACACAATTGTTAGGATTATCCTCACTGGGTTAGGTATATTTTCAGTTTGATTCAGTTTTTCCTTGAGGCTCTGCAGGATTGCAGAATTTTCATTCTTGTAAACTGCTGTTGTTGTGGTAGATCTATTGTGTCTAGTGGAAGCACACAAATGTCTGTATTTTTCAGCTGGCTTTAGGAGGTGATTACAGGCCAGCTTTCTGCTATCTGTCCCTACATAGTGTTGTAAACCCTGCACATGCAGAGAGTCATGCATCTGCAGAGAGATCCATTGATCTGGCTGATTACTCTAAAAGTGCTTGTCAGAATCTTTTGCTTAGTGATAAAAGAGCCTTTTTTTAACCACTAAAAAATCAACAAGATATTTTTGATCTAATAAAACTGTAAATATCTTCCCATTCAGAAATCTACAGAATTTCCAAATTCCTGCAAGTACTTAGAACATCTTCTTTACTTTTATTTTAAAGGTTATTTTTGTGAGGATTTTTGTTTGGGTTCTGGTGATGTTGTTTTGGGTTTTGTTTTGTTTTGGTTTTTTTTATTTAAAGAGCAGTTAATTTCTGAAAGCAATTTACCCGTTAGTACTTTTAAATATTTTACATGATAGGCAGTCACCCACAACTGCAGGTTTGCCAATTCAAATTTTCAAATTCTAATCCTAATTCCAACAGAAGTGTAGGCTGAAGTTATCTGCAGCTTCTGGCTATGTTCGAGTATCCTATTATTTTCTAATCTAAAGAAAATCTTGTGGTTATAAGACTTATTATCTATATTATGGACTTCTGGTAAAGTGGTGACATTTCTGTTTCAACTAGGTAGAGTTAAAAATGCTTCAGGCTTTCCGACAGTCATGGACACAACTCCTACATACGTGGTTTTGCTTTTGCTAAGAAATAGCTGTAAGTCTCTCATCTGTCATGTAAATTCTATGTAACTTGAAAATAGAGGTTTTATATCTGCAGAATTGTCAGTCTAAAGCGTTCAGAAATTATATATCCACTTCTGTAAATTTTTAGCGTTGCCTTGAACTGATTAAGTAAATGTTTGCCAGGTTTTGTATTTATCTCCTGGGTTTCTGTGATTTCATGTTTTCCAACTTTTGTTTTCAATCTTTTAGAATAAGAGCTAAAATTTTTATTGACTCTCAATGCCCCAAGAAAGCTATGCCTTTATGAGATACTTCAAGTACGGGAGGACAACAGTGAGAGAATAAAAAAGATCCTTGATGCAATTAATACAAGAATCAGCTAGAACTTTAATATTACATAATTCACTCATTTTTGAGAGAGGTTAATACCATGAGTAAACAGCTATATGAGTAGTGAGTCCAGGAATTGTCCTACCACAAGGCTTCAGACAAGGCAAAATTTTTTTTACCTTTCATCAAAATCTGGCACACAGTATCTCAATCTGTCAAAAGTAAACAGAGGTGAGGACAAATAGCACTAAGAGGTATTTTCAAGGACTGATACATCTACCACATTAACAAGTGGAATTAACTGACGGCATGCATCTGCATTTCTGAGTACAAGAGAGAAAGCAAAAACAAAGGCAAGTGTTTGGGTCACAGAAAAATCCCAGAGAGGAGGGCTACAGGCTTAGTCATTGTTTGGGAAGGGGTCTTAGAATTTGAGTGCTTCTTTTTGAGTCCTGCCATCTTCAGGGAAGTGGAGCTTTGACCAATTGTATTGGGTCTGCCAGAGATGGAGTTATTATCCCCGTAACAGCCCCCCCTAGTGCTGAGTGTGACCCTGGCAGCCAGCAGGGGGTGTGTAACACAGCTTGGGAGGGGGCGGAGCCAGGACAGCTGACCCGGATTGGCTGTTCCAGACCATGTGACATCAGCTCAGCCATAAAAGCCACGGTCAGGGAGGAGGAGGGGGTATTGGTTACTGTGTTTGTCTGTGGGAGCAGCTGCTACACAGACTGAAGCTCTGCTTTCCCGGGAAGTGGCCGGACATTGCTGAGGGGAAGTAGAGAATAACATTTTTTTTACCTTTTGTTTGTGTGTGCAGCCTAGATCTTTGGTTTAATTAAACTGCTTTTATCTTGACCCACAAGGTTTTTTTCATCTTATTCTCCCCACTTCATTTTGCTGAAGGGGGAAGTGGTAGAGGGGGCCTGGTGGGCACCTGACATCCAGCCAAGGTTAACCCACCACACTAACAGAATTGCTTGAGGGGGATACACAGCTTTGTTGCCAGTTCTGCCTTCTAGCTAAATAAACTCTAGGACTTTTGAGTTTTTGGCTGTCTGCTCAGAGAAGAAAAGATAGGATTTTTGTATTTTTCTTTAGCCTGGCTTTGCCACAATAAACTATTTAAGATTTTGCATTGATTACTTTCACTACCTGCTTTAAACACAAAAACAGTAGTTGGTATGGAGTGGATATAGCCTATATAAGAAGCAGTATTTTTCTTTCCAAGTAACTGAAACTGCTGTCACTTTCTTTTGGGGTGGAAATGTCTCTATCTTCACTCCACATATGCACATGAAAAAGTCATGCCTCTTCTAAGGTCCCACAGGAAATCAGTATCAAAGACTGAAATAGATGTGTATGTCTATAC
Source organism: Pterocles gutturalis (assembly GCF_000699245.1). Lineage (NCBI taxonomy): Eukaryota > Metazoa > Chordata > Aves > Pterocliformes > Pteroclidae > Pterocles > Pterocles gutturalis. The sequence goes on along the minus strand of NW_010110035.1, from coordinate 105,907 downwards.
ATAAATGTGTAGCTGCAAGACTTTTCCTTTCTTGTCTCTTTCTGCTAGTATTTTCACTCTCTTCTTCCTATTGATCTGTTTGCTTTTTCCCTTCCCATTGCACTTCCCTCTTCTTGGAAAAGCCCCACCTTACCCCTCAGTTCTTCCTTTCTAGACTACTACACACTGCTTTCTTTTTCACTTCTGCACAGAAAAACTTTTCAGATTCTTCTCATGCTGAACATTTGTTCTTCTGTACCGTTGTAATGCTGCTTTGTTGCAGTGTGAGATCCAGCTGGGGTAAGAAGGATGAGGGACAGCTACGCTGCTTCTCCTCTGCTCAGAAATGCAAAGTGTAGTCTCCTGTTGCTGAAGTAGAGCTGCAGGGGAAATGGGGCTCAGTGCACGCAGCTCAGGCTAAGAAGCCTCGCAGCAGCAGGAGAAGCAGAGTAACAGCAGTGGCGAGGATCAGCTTTTGCCAGGTATGACACTACAGCATGAAGTTCTTCAATGTTGTAAAGACAGCAGTGAGTATGCCTAAGTTTGTGGCTTCTCTGAAATGAAAAAATCAAAACACAAAAACTCAGCTGAACAAAAGCTGAACATATGAGAGAAGTGTGTTAGTTCCAGGTTCTGTGAAAAGAAGATGCTTTGGAATAAATCTGACCTGACAGTGACTTTCAGAACAGGCTGATCTTCCCAAAGGAGCTTCCTAATTTGTACCTGTAATGAACATATCATCTGTGTAACCAATTCTTGCATTTGAACTATGCCATGTTTTTTTCCATTATATGATGAAATACAGATGTATTTCCAGACACACCAGGAAGCTATTTCTAAATCAACTTTTGCCCCACTGTTGACTAAATAAAGTGATTCCAGGCTTCCAGGATTTAAAACAGGTTCCCATCTAAACAGTTGCTGAGGGTTGCTTTATAGTCCCTGTAACCACAGAGAGAGTCCTGCTATTTCACAGGATACTTGCTCAGCACATGTAGAAAATTAGAGTTAATAGCTTGCACTAACCATTTTCTCCCACAGTTTTCAGAAGCTTTATTCTGTGCTGTAGTGCACACAGTCCTCATGATGACAAGGGAACTGAAGCCTGTCCCTTTCTAACCATATGACCCTTATGTTCTTTCTAGCAAGGCAAATAACCTCTTATATGCTTGTTTCCCAAGACTGCTTTCAGAGGGGTGGCCCTTAAAAATATCAGAGAATGGAGACACAACAGCTCCAAAGAGAAAACTCAAACTAACTTCACTTGTAGGTAGTTACCTAGAGCAGCAATTTCTATGGTTAGCAAAGACTTCTGGTTTTGCAAGCTGTTGTTTCTGTATAGTAATGTGTTGGTATCAGGGACTTCTCTAGCCATCATGTTAGGGGTTGACCATCAATTATTCCATTACTGTTATTCTTCCTTCCTTTGACCTTCTGACAGAGGCTGCCCTGAGCCACCCATTTGCACTGAAGTGATGCCTTCTTTATGTTAAAATAAGAGATTAAATAGTCTTCAATATTTTTAATATTTAAGTAATATTTATGTATTACATCAATGGTGGTAGAAATGCATTGGAGTATCACCTGTGTGGCTACACAGTAGCATGCCTCTGCTGTTTCTAGCATTTAGATCTTGCTTTTGTGAGTAGTGTTCCTAGGATATTTGGAAAGTTTTTTCGCTTTCACCATACTGACCCTATGCATTTAGATGGTGTGTATTTTTGAAGTCCCTGAATCTATGCCTCAACAATTACATTATTTCTTATGGGAAAGTCTCTTTGCTATCTGTAAAACCACTAACCATTACATTTCTCAAGAATGTGGTTGGTCATTGGTATATGTTGGCTAGATTTGAAAAGCAAGTTGGTTCTGGAGTGTTTAGGCTAGGTGTCTTAACTTCCACAACTTTGTGTTACTGCAAAAGGCCATTGCTCCTTTCAAAAGTAGCAAGGTTTTCTTCTCCAGCTTTCTGGCAGCAATAGGAGCAGTAGGGTGATTTTTTTCCTGACCTGATCCTAATCCTGTACCAGTCTTCTGCATCTGCCCATTCTGGGGTGTGAACTCATCTTTGGAGCCATGTCTGTCAGTTTTCATGCCTCTGGTAATATTTTCTGACAACACCTAATGTTCTAATCTTTGCCCTGGTTGTTGGGCCATCTTGTTCAACCTGATTCTGTCAAGATCTGGTTGGGCTTGGAGAAAATGCACTATTGATTCACACAGCAAATTCAACTCTATATTAAGTGTATATAATTATGAGAAGCTAAGACTTGCTTCATGATGGGCAGTATGCTGCTGACACCAGAAGTGTCAAGTATGTTTCTGTCTCTGTTGCTTCCTTTGGTTTGTAGTGACTGCCTTTATGCTACCTGCTTCCCCTTCTTGCTCCCTTTACACCAACCTGGAGCAGTAGTTCTGACCTCCAGCACACTCTCGGCAATATGCGCTGGACATCTGCTGTCTGCTGTTACAAGGGCATGATTTGTCCTCGTGTTTGCAAGACAGGCTCCTGCAGTGCTGTTTCCCTGGCTTCTGTAAGCATTCTTCTTGTGTGTAACAAATTGTAGCTACCTGCAGGCTCAAACACCTGAATACTATAGCAGGCAAATGTATGTCAAGCTCCAATAAGGACTCTTTAAAAAAACAGCAACCAACTTCCTTGTCATGTGATAGAAGGGGACAATATATGTTTCAGAGTGCAGTGGGCACATGCTGAAGGCAGGCAATAGCTTGGGGTTTTTTTAGGCAACTTTGATATTCTGTAACTACATTTCCTCTTTCACATCTCAGGGCTTACATTTTGTCTGAAAAGGTTCCATGTCCTGTCTGGGCACCCCCAGGAAGCCCTAATCCAGCACCTTTGCGAATCTGATGGTGTTAGATATGGTGCCAGAAGGTGTATGTGTTTCAGCAACAGCTGGGTGTCATAGTTTAAAAGGCCACCAGACAGTCTTTTGTTAAACACCTGGTGGGCTGAGGCAAGGACAGGGAGGGTTTCACTCACCACTTAGGGTCATGGGCAAGAAACCAACATAACTTGGGAAAAACAAAAAAAACAACAACAAAAAAATTGAATTTATTAACTACAATCAAAAACAAGAAGCAAGATAATGAGAGAGAGAACGACATCTTAGGCACTTCTCCCCCACCCTTCCCTTCTTCCCAAGGCCCAGAGGCTTTGTTTTGTACCTTCTCCCCCGGGCAGTGCAGGGGGGCAGGGAATGGGGGTTGCAGTCAGTCTGCTGCTTCTTCCTCCTCAGGGGAGCGCTCCTCACAGTGTGGGGTCCCTTCTCCCAGGAGAGTCCTTCACAAGCTGCTCCAATGTGAGTCCTTCCCACACAGTCACAGTCCCTGATGACTGCTCAGCTGTGTGGGTTTTTTCTCCAAAATTCCAGCATGGAATCCTCCATGGCTACATCTTCTCATGGACTGCATGAAGGGACAAACTGTGCATCACCCTGAGTCCTCACCATGCTGCAGGGGAAATTCTGGGATGCCTCCTTTCTCTTGCTTCTCTTCACTGACTGGCGTGTCTGCGTAGTTGTCTGTCTCAGATCCTGCTTCTCTCTCTGCCACAGGTTCTTTCATCGGCTCCTGAGAGCACCGACTCTCAGGCGAGCCACGGCAGAGGCTTGGGCTACAGCAGGCGGCTGGGCAGCTGGGCTGCTCCGCCCAGGCCGGGCCCTGCCCAGGGCCATGCCAGTCCCCATGTTCTGTGCCCCCTCTTCAATATGTTGTTCACAGAGGTGCCCATTGGCTCAGCCGTGGCCTGGGGTGGGTCCAGCCTGAAGCTGGGGAAACTTCCAGCAGTTTCTCACAGGGGCTAGGTCGGTGGTACTCCTTCCCCCATCCCTCCAGCTACTAAAACCTTGGAGCCAGGGGTGGGGGTGAACTCTTAGCAGTCACTTACAGGAGACACCACTGCAGCCCCTCCCTTGCTACCAGCAGACTTGGATTCAGGGGAAACCTGTAGCAGTTACTTACAGGAGCCATTACTGTGGCCCCTCCCTGCTACCAAACAAAACCCGTCCCACAAAACCACAACAACAGGCAAGCAGCTCTGCTATGTCATTCTTATAGGAGATTTAATAAAAAGTTTCTTATATTGCAGCCTTACAAGAGGCTCTTCCTACCTCTTGTTCATGCAATTTTATCCTTCCTTCATGGAGCAGCTTTTATAAGACTTACCTGATGCCTTTTGGCTTTCTGAAATAATTTGCCCTTATGTGGATGATAGTGATGAAAGGTTAGAAGAGTTAACTTACTGAACTTAAAAAAAGACAAAACTTGAAAGGAACTAATTTATGTCTGATAAGCTTGTATTTTACGTGATTTTTATGTGACACGTTGGGGAAATATATGAATGAAATATTAAAAATCTAATTAGATCAAATCCAAAAGGTTGTATATTGAATTTCAAAATCTGTCTGTTCTCTAAAAGGATGACAGAAAAAGTCATAGTAAGTGATACCACTGTCAAGAGTTTCTCAGACCAAATTTTGTACAAGTACAACTTCAAATAACCCATTTTTGGTGCTAGCCAAATTTCCTTCTGGAAATTTCCTGTTGGGATATTTTCTCTTCATGTACTTTTTTCACCTGGAACTTCTACGTTAATTCAGCCTCACTACAATATCAGTTTGGAGATATTTTTAACCATATTTATTTTTGACAGAACTACTATTCAGTAATATATAACAGCAGCACATATGTAGATATCCCATTCCATATATATAAGATCGTACCAACTCTCCATTTGTTTCTGGGTTGGTTTTTTTTTTTTTTTTGTGGTAGCATTACCCCTCAAAAAATTATAGGCATGTTAAAGTGGAAAAGGGAGGGCCAGTGGTACTCGACTCTATATTACTCTTCGAAACTGTGAGTATCAAAGTAAAAAGAAACAGATCAGATTGCATGGAGTATGAATGAAGCATGCATCTTTATATATGTAGGGGCATGTATGAGTTTAAGACTTTTTGATCTTAAACAGCATTAAAGCTCAACTTTACTTTCTCCTGGTAAGGCTGACACCACATGCCCTGAGCTGGGACAGCCCCTTCAATAAATTGTTTCAGGGAAATAACTAAACGTATGGTTGTCAACTCATGCCATATTTTCCTCACAACACCATCAGCGAGCGGATGCTTTATACAATCAGAAATCCCTGCTTATTAACAGAGAAATCACAAATATGACACATTGCCCAATATTTGGGCTTTTTTTTTAATGGGATGGCTACAGGTGGTATAAAACTAGTGAGTCTGTCTTACCTAATTTTCCTAAAAACATAGAGCCTCCCTAGTTGCCATTTCCAGTCCCTTTCTCTTGCCTCATTAAGCAATATCTCTTTAGAAATGAGATCATAAGATCCCTTTTTTTGTATCCTGATGACTTCTTAGCCTGCCTCTGTGGCCTTGTTCCCTGTGCCTTTGTCAAAGTCATCTGTGAGAGCTGGGCCACCCTACAAAGAGATGGCATGCAAATTGTTTTGAATGTCTTTGTTTTCACAGATTTAAATCTTATTCCTTGCATGTGCACAGGACACACTTTTGGATACCCAGCCTTTCTTCCCAGAGGAACAGAGTTTCCCCAGAACCTGATACAAATGTGGAGGGCCCTCTGAAACTCCTGAAACACACATGAGAGGGAAGAAAAAGAGCGTGAGTGTTGCTCACCTCCTTTTTCCTTGCTCTGATCAAGTTCTTTGTAGAGTCTTGTGACCTTCGTGTCTGATTCCCCACTGCCCTTAAAATGTTATTCCTTCCTTGGACCCCTCATTGTTCATTAGTTCCCCTGTCCTCCAAAGCAAGAATTTGTATGTGTAACTTTTTTTCAAAAATATTTTATCTGTATTTAGCCCAAATAATAAAATATGTCTTTGTTAAAGGGTTTTGCCTCCCTAATATTATCAACTTTTCAGAATTCCTTTTGAGGATCAAACAAAAACTGACATAAGGCAGGAAGTATAGTAAGTTAATATTGTGCATCCTCTTGTACCACCCAGCTCATTTTAAAGTTGGTCAGTAAGGTAGAAGCTATTCTTGATTTCAGAATGCTAATGTGTTCTATAGTCTCTTAGGAGCAGGAATTTAGACAATTGCCTCTTCAGTGTGCCAAATGTTGAATCTTAAAAACATTGGAGCATTGTGGAAAGCTGTGGTTTGATCCACTAAGGATATGCAAGAATAGAAAAAAACAAAACAAAACAAAACAAACCCCCAAAAACCCAGTTTAACATAACTTCATAACTTTATCACTTAGCAAAAGCTGTTTTTTCAGGCCATATCTTGAAAAGCACAGGCAAATGTGACCCTAGGCTTATGACTCTAACCTTACTGTGGATCCCCATGAGGCACACCAAATTTCAAGGCAATTTCAGCAAGTATGTGAATTTTAGAGCACTTAAAGCATCAACCTTTAAGCAGAAATAGGTACTTAACCTTGGAGAGCCTGCACTCCCTGATAATTAAGAGGAGGATTTAGTTTTTAAATTATTTTGTGGGAATGTAAAAGCTCTTTGTTGATATTATTGAAATGGCATTTTTGAGCTACGACAGATTCTAATAAGACTGCTTAGAATGTCAGGGCAGAGCTCTCCTTAAATATCTTTAGCTGCTATAACTGTCATTAAATGATAAAATGCACTTCATTGTGTGTCTATAAAAACAATTTGTGTTTTGTGAAGAAAAAATGTTTGCAACATTTTTGGTTTTGGTTTGTTGATTTTTTTTTTTCTGAAGTTGCAAGTAGTGGCAGAGGAAAGCAAGCAGTCTAACCAGCATGGACTCTAGCGTGGCTTTCAGCAGCTCTGGACCGTGACATGTCGCAATACTTAATTTCTTAAGCACAAGAGCATATTTTGGCATAACTAAAAATTTTGTGATTGTTCTCATGTGCACAAGGTCAGATGTTGCTGTATGTTATGGTAGCACCAAGTGGTTCCAGTAGAGGCCAAGTACTTACAATCGTAAATATTGCAAAAAACCAAACTAAAGAAACCCAAACACCCCAAAAAAGCTCAACCCACAACATTAAAAACAAAACTAAAGGTGCAGATAAAGATAAAAAGATGTAGTGACAGGAAAAAGTGAAACAGCAGGGGGACCAGTGGCAGAGGTAGAAAGAGAATTCATCTTTTTTTTTTTTTTCATACCTGCGTATGGCATTGTCTTTCCATGGATGTGCACATGTACTCTGGAGTCAAAAATGTTCACTTATTTAATTGATATTCTGTGCTACCATCTATTATCTTGCACATTCTTCAGTCCAGCTTCAAACTTTCTTAAGAACTGGGACAACATGTTTAGCAGTGCTTCTTTTATCCTTCTTGATCTGACGAATCTTAGATAACCAGCTGGATTCTGTGGTCTTTTCAAGCATGTGCTGATTGTAGTCCAAACTGTAAGTAAAGACTTTAAAACAGTAGGATGTTTCCTCAAATTCTGGAGGCAGACTTAGAGTTGGTGTAAGCAGCCATAAAACTTATTTTCTGTCACCTCCTAGTGTCTTTTTTTTTTTGCCAATTCATCTGCAAAATGCTCTCCTTATAGAAAGTGCAGTGTACTTTTTTAGCTCGTGTGAAATTAGCCTTTACATGACTAAGTCTAAGTTCTTCACCTGCGATGTATCTTCTGTATTTGCACAGCTATATTGGGCACAGTCCAGCCCTGTCTCACTTCTGCACTTGTCATTCAAGTGCTGTTTTATTTTTTTCTTGCCTGTCATTAATACAAATGTCAAATGAGCATGAGCTTACCTCAGAACCTTCTGGCTCCTCAGTAGGTAGCAATATACCAGGTTGAAATGTGTCGAGTATGTATTGTTACTGTTTACTTGCAGACCTGCAAGCAGCATCTGTCACTACCTCTGGCAAAGTGTCTCCTACAAGCTATCCTGAAAAATTAATATCTAGTTGCTTGGATAGGGGGACTGTAACATTAGATGTATTAAATAATTCTATCAAGGGTGTTTTTTGCACTATTTTTGTGACTATGTTAAAACAAGAATCACGGATATAGTCTGGCCTGCTTTTGCTTTTCTTAGATTCCTGGTTACTTATTGTTCAGCATTTTTGTATTTCATCAAATACCTATGCCTTTAAGGATTATTGAAGATGAGAATGTGGATTCAAAGTTGCATAGTTAATGTCGCATACTACATAATGTTAATGTATGATATGCACACACAAAAAATATAATTCTAATTTGATTTTATCTACTTCATCCTACTTATTCACATAGTCTTTTACCATCAGAAGCGGTGTCAAACCAGTGGAAAGAAAGTGGTATCTACGTTGCTTACTCCAGGGAGTTCACTGTTCTGGAACAAAAGCGGCATGTTTTCATTCACTGAAGAAAGTAAATATAAACTGAACAAGATACATTTACATAATTTAATTGAAATTCTACAAATTAAAACCACAACTACTTATACTTCTGTTAGTTAATATTTTAAATATTTTTTAACTAACTTCACAGGGAGATTTACCTGTTAAAATTGCTAAGCCTCAGTAACTTGTATATTTTTTCTTTCTTAGTTGCTCTACGTATGTTGTCTTAGACTTCCTTAGTTTGAAAAGAGCTATGGAAGGAAAAACCCTTCAGCCTGTTGGCCTGACACTGGAGACACAAATTTCAATATCAGATCAGACAAGCTAACTTCTTACTGGTCTGTTACCCCTGGCAAGTTCTTTGTCTTCTAAAATGTAGGTGTTTTGGGATGTGGGAAATTACCTTGTGTGTACTTTTCATGGCCATATGGTACTAAAAGACAGTAAAAATAGACAACTAACAAGGGGGCATCTTTACAAGAGGGCAAAGAAGTGTTTAGACCTGTGGGAGATGACTCTTTCCTCCTCTCTCTTTTTCTCATTCTCACACACGTGTACAACCCAAGGTATGAGTGATCAATGCACCTGCTGGGCCAGGCTCCTGCTGAAATCACAAGTGAGTTCCAACAAAACAGTTGCCTTTGTGGCCTTCTGTAGCATGCTCTTCAGGACAAGGCAAATACATCCGCCTAAAATCATGTTTTGTTTGTATCCTAACTGAAACAGCATTAAAGGGGGAAATGGGAATTCAGAGCTGCCAGCTACAGTATCTCTGCTATGAGTTCGCCAATAAGGCCTAGTACAGACCTGCAGAGCCTCTGGATAAATTGTATTTTCCAAGGGTTAATTAAGCTGTCTTGAGCTTCTGCATGAAGGGGAACAAACTGACACTTGCAGCGTTTTCTGAAACCTGCTGTCGACATTACAGTCCCTGCTGCTTTTAGCTGTATCGATCTGATGCCTGACCTGTGAAATCCTTGATGGCTGCTAACACTGGAAGCTTACTGGAGCTTTCCAAGGGAGCTTCAGGACAGCTTGTGTAGTCAAGTACAATTACCTGTCCCTCCAGGAGAGCCAATTAGTTCACAAAGAGCTGGAGCAGAACAAATGTTTTGTATGTGATGTAGAATCTTTAAAAAAAAAAAAAAAAAAAAAAAAAGCTTTGTTCTGTCTGATTCTTTTGTTTCTAATTTTATGATTATTGTTCCACTCATGACAATCCACAGTGCATTTCCTTATGTGTCTCATAAAGGACTACTTAGGCATGAGAAAACAGATTTAAAGTTGTTATTTTTTAACAGAAAAAAGTCTTGTGTGATACAAAAGCCAGCCTTAGTTATTTTAAATATCGTGGACCTAAAAGTAGGATGCTCACATATTGAATATTTTCAGAGCCATAGATTAATGTGTTTAAAGCTGACAGCATATGTAGATATTTGTGCTATAATTTTTATAGCACATATATGTATATATATGTATACACAAACCTCATTTTAAATTCTGGGTCTTGATTTTCTGAAAGTGAAAAGACAGCAACCGTTGTACAAAAAAACCACCCCATAAAAGAGTGGAAATTAAAGAGCTCACCATGTATATTATAACCCAGTGAATGCAGTGTTTACAACTTTTTGAAGTGGAAATAAAAGACAATGAACCAAAATTTAATCTCTGTTATTCCAAACAATTTTACTACTTGGCTCAAGTTGTACAGGGGTAATAGAGCAGCATGGCTTGGTAAAAAAACTCTTCACTTAATCTGAAGTAATAATTCAAATAAATAGGGGCCCAATAATGTAAGTGGTCAGTTACAGTGGACCGAGTCTAAAATGTGTTCTGCATATAAATCAGACTATAGCAAAGGTGGTTGTAATAGGAAAATTTTGGATGATTGTTAGCTAGTAGAGAACAATGTCCTGGGGTCAGTGATTATAGGTTTCATAGGTATTGCACAGCTCATAGCCTGTTGCTGAAAATTGAATCCTTGGTGTTTGTGGGTCTTTTTTGGTTTTTTTTGGTGTGGTGAGGGTTTTTTTTTTTTTGGGGGGGGGGGGGTTGGGGGGTGCAGGGGAGAGTGGTCTGAGTTTTTTAATCTTCTCTTAGAAGAGTGGTAAAGAATGGATCTCACTGGCTTTCAGTTTAGAGCTCAGGAGTCAATGACATATCCATTACATTTGGATTCCTTCCAATCCCAAGAACTCTTGGCATTGCTGTTCTGCTTGAGAATGGAAGGAAAGGGAGTGGGACACAGACCTTTTCATTTCAAGGTCACTGGTTTGATGAGGTCTGGGTTAGCAGTGACCAACAGTTATTACTGCGTGATGACTGTTTTGGTTTCCAGTGTGAAATGAGATGATGGTCTTTTAGTCCAATTCCCAGTTGAAGAATGTTCATAGTATAGAAACCGCCATTACAACTGACACTAATTGGCACTCTGCTTAGCGGTGATAGCAGATAGACCAAGGATGGAATGGCCATTAGGAAGGATTTATATTCTAATTCTTTATGGTTATCCTTCCAAAGGAGGCTTGAAACACTGCAGTACAGCAGTGGGAAGGCTTAACTTGCTGTTTCATTTACTATGTTCTTCTATTTACTTCATTTACTATACAGCTGTGTCTTATAGGGGATGCAGGCTTCCATGCTATCAAGTTGGCAATTCTACATGTGGGAGAAAAGAATAAATGTTGATCCACTGTGCAGATAACTAACTTTTTTTTATCAAAGTAAACGGTAAGAAATTCTTACCCTTTTTTAACCAAATTACCGTATAATTTATATTAGGAAAATTGGGAGTACTTAGATTCACAGCTGAAAAAAATTCCCGAGTCAGTCCTTATGCACAAGAAAAAAGGTTTTCATACTCATGTACTAGGAAGGACTTTGTGAAAGTTGGAGTTCCAAGCCTCTCCCTAAAGCATGAGCATATGCAGGAAATGGTTTTTGTTTGCTCACTTCCAGAGTTTGCTTTTATGGTTACCCTATTAGTCACTGAATCACAGGCATCAATTTAGGAGAAAATGTAAGTTTGACTTAAGTGCTTTTGTCAGCTCCTTTTCATCAGCTTTGGGATCTTGTCTTACCTCTTGGACTGGATATGTTTTGATACAATAGGACATTAAAGAGAAATCCACCACAGGAGCTGCTACAGCAAAGTTTGCTGTTGTCAGGGAAAACAGGTCTTTCACTGGTGATGCTTGTAGTCTCTGAAGGTCTCTTTAGCACGTGCAGGTCAGCATATGCTCACTCTGTTTTGTTGCATCTGGGTGAATGGATCCATACTTCATAGGTATGCAAGGAGAATTGTTGGTACATTTGACAGTCATCTTCCTGGATGAGATGGAACGTCCTGAAAAAGAGATCCAGGAGCATCTTATGCTGAGCAACATTATTCTTACATTAAGCATAACCAGGCTAAGGCTGTGTCAGGCATATTCATGGCAGCAGAGCCATTCATAGCGCGAAGGATTATTGCAGTGTCTCCTCTAGTTGTGCTTCTGCCAGGTACTCTGACTCCTAGATGCCTTAGTGAAAATGAAAAGCGTGGACTGTTGTAAATTAATGTGTTGGATTGACCAAGTGACATTGCATAGAATCTGGAGGACTGAGATTTATAAATATGCCTGATTGAGCTTCAGGATAGTGAGACAAAGTGCTTACCATTTGGAGGAATAGCCACTGACTTTCAGAGTTTTCCAAGAAACCTGCCAGCAAAGACAGAGCAAGTTGATCCTGCAAAGGGCAAAGCAGTATGCTCTATATGTGATTCTTGCTTGAACTAGCAGTTCCCACAACTACATTCAGCTGTGGTCTTATCAAGGGACGAGTGAAGGAAGGAACTGTGTAAACCAATTTTGTCTGGCTTCCACTGGATTATCTACGTACTGCACTAAGTATCGACAAATGCCGTGCTCTTGCAGTAACAGTGCTGAGCTATAAAATGATCAATTATTTATATGGGAAGCATAGTAAGTCTGAGTGGCATTTCTGTAACCTGGAACTTCACAATTAATAAATAAAACCATTTCTTCTGCTGTCAGTGGCCTGTATCCTTGCTTGCTGAGCTTCATGCTGGGCAGCCAGAAGAGGAATTGTAGGGGCACATTGCCATACATTTGCTTTACTAGTGTAATTACTTGTCAATGTTGTCAATATTCTCTACCTTTCTTAGAATAAAAAGGATATTACTGTGAAAATCTCTACAATAATATTAAATGAAGCCTTCCTTAGTCATTTGCTAAGGAAGAATCATGAATTATATTGCAGCAAGCCTTCAGAACAATTCCTTTATTTGTATTTCTCCGTCTTCCCTGCTACTTTATACTGAGTCCAGACAAACTCTGTGATGTGGTGGGCAGAAAACACAAGGTTAGCAGTAAGGAATAAGTGTTAACCACCACAAATGCTGCAGTATTCCTTGCAGCCTAGTGATTTTTGTCCTTTTCGGTCAAGGTTAAGCACAGTACAGCAGCACTTTCAAACTACGTTACGAGTATGAGAAGCTGCAAAGGAGGTCATCTTGTGAAGGGTCAGCAAAAGCAAAATAACAAGGTATGTCTGTGTGTGTGAGGGAAATGTTTGATGGGTTGGTCGTACATGTAAGAGACCAAATGAAATTTTAGGAGTAACATTCAGCATCCAGTCCTGCAAGTTCATTTGTGCCTCTAGGTTTCTGATTCAAGTCTCTCTTAGAGGAGGACAACATGCTAAGGAAAAATAAGAAATAATCCGTGCTGCCAAAATTTTGCAAATTTTTGCTTATTAGATTTTATTCCCTGATGCCTTTCTTCAGAGCAGTCTCGGGTGTCTGGTTCATGAAATCTTAGCCACTCTTACATATCTTAGTTGTATGCAGGGAGGGGGAAGAGTGGCAGTGTGTCAGGAGAAGCATCAAAAGCATGTGCAGAAATGCTTTTTGTGGCTTTCAGATGCAAAAGGCTACTTGTCCCCTGTTGTGCTCTGGTTCAGTGACTAAAGCAGACTGGTTTTGTTTAGGAATGCAGACTGCTGAGGCTGAATCCTTTTCTCCTGTATTGGGAGAGTCACAGACTCAAGCAGATCCTGCATTCCTGTGAAATTGAGCATTTACTTGAGCTAAAGCACAGAATCGGAGGAGTCCGGTATCGAGAGGTGCAAAAAGACAAATTTTAGTTGGTTGTCTGATCCAGGCCTTTTGGTATGCACTCACTCCCACACCAAGTCATTGGCAATCAGCATGCAGTCTAGCCTGGAGGCTTAGCACATCATCTTTTGGACCCTTTTCTTTTTCAGATTGGGTTTCTACCTGCAGGTCATACTTACTCTTCTTAACATTTAAGCAGTTCAGTCATCTTTTTATTGTTTTACTACAGGAATAATTAAAAAAAAAAAAAAAAAAAAACCAAAACAAACAAATAACCCAAACTTCTGTTTTTCTATAATTACAGCAGCAACTTTTTTTTTTTTCAGTATTTCAGAGTGCCTGACTGAGGAAATTTAACATAGTACTGAACAGATCTCATGGAAGAGAAGTACTTGTGCCCCACAGTTTCACTGAGACACTAGAAGTGATACTTGGGGCACATACTGTCCACTTCGTACAGGCTCACATTAAATTTATAAAGCATGCAACTAAAATTCTGTATGCTAAGCATGTGTGGTGAGCTAAGTTAGCTGTGTAAGAAAAAGCCCACTTAAGGTGTTAACATAAGATAAGCAAAGATGCTTATTAATTAACTAAATGTTTTTGTTCATCCCTGAGCATTGAAACAGTTTGAGCTTTTCAAGTGCAGAGAAGATTTCATTCCACTTATACACATTAATATTGCTCTACGGCCAGAGAGGTGGTCACGATTAAAAAAAAAAAATAAAAAAACCCCAAACAACAACAAAAAAAGCAAAAAACCCTGACATTGCTACCCACTGTTGCAGCCCTCCAGTTGTCTTCATAAAAAATGGATTTGGGCAGATTGTAACTATTCTTCAAACATCCATGAAATATTGCTGTCCATGAAACACTTGGGCTTTAATTGGTTGAAATGCCTATCTTAAAATGATCCTTCTAAAAATGAGTTTGATTTTGCCTTTTCAATGTAAGCAACATTTTTATGTTCTTAAAAAAAAATAATCCTACAGCATTGTCAGAAATACTGTGTTCCACTTTATGAACTCTGAAGTAATGACTCTGCAAAAGTACATGCAGAAGTCTGTTATTGACTGCAAAGACATTCACTACTGACTGACTGTGAACTAAAGCATCATTTTCACTCCCATGCCAGCATTAAGATAATATTCCATTTGAACCTCTGATTTGATTGATACATCTCAGCAGCAGGACACTTAGACTTTTATGTCATAAAACTAAAATGAAATATTTTATATCACTGAACACAACAGCCTGGCATGTAGTAGTTAAAATCCAAGGAAATTCCAATCGATCCTGTAGTTACTAAAGTACCTAGAATCTTACATTTTTGTTCTGAGATGACTTCCATGTTGTAAAGTTAAAATAGTGACTAGTCAGTATTTGTACTTTTAAGGCTCTAAGATTTCCTAGCTTATGAGGCTGCTAATATAGACAAGCAGTTGCCTAAGCAGCTGCTTGGAATACAGGATATCCAACTTTCCCATTTAGCAAACTAAAAACTCTGCATTTTACACGTATATTGACCTAATAGTGTTCAGGCAGATACATTTTGTGCTTTGCTCAACTCGGGGATGTAGTTTTAAAAAGTCTTTCCTAAAAACTGTTTTAATAACATACTTTTAGTAAAATACAGGTGATATTTGATTTCTTCAGGTTATGGAAGGCAAACATCTGTCCGTTAACGTACAAAAGATTTAGCCTGAATATATCCTCCCAGCATTGCTTGTATTTTTTTTAAAAGGAAAAAAATGTAAAGGTTGTTTCAACATTTTCTATGAACTGCCCACCTTGACAAGTTCTTAACTTCAGTATACTGTGCCTCATTAGTACTTTAAAACCTGCTGAAGCTAAACTGCATCTTACTTGCCTATTAGTTCAACCTTAGGCCCATCAGTACAGCATTACCCAATGTCTTGGGAACAATTAAGGCATGCCTTCCCTACCAAACAGTTTCTAAGTGGACAAAACATATTTAACAGTAGAGTTTGTGGCACACAATGGAAATGCAATGAAAACTACTGGGAATATGCATTAATCCTAATGCTGAACAAGTTCCTAATAACTCACTTGAAACTCCTGGGGATATAGTATCAAGTATGTACTCTCTAAATGTTACTAATGAAACACGTACAACCTCCAGTGAAAAAAGGAAAATAGAAGAGTCTGAAGCCAGTTAAAGGGCTACATGAACAACACCTAGAATGTATATTTCAGATGCACATGATTGTTGATCTTTTGAGCAAAAAGGCTTTATGAATAATATTCATACCATACCGTTAGAAGCTAAAGTAGCCTGGGAATTAAGCCTCAGCAGGAGAGCAATTGATGGATTTCGACAGGTCAGACAATGTCATTCTTAAAAGCAGCTAATCAATATGGACAAATGCGTCAGAAAGGTATTTTGAAAAATTACTTGATAATAAGGGAGGGAAAAAAGCCAGGTCCCCAATTTTCATCTCTCAGAATTATATATTATTGAAAGAAGGTTGTTAACTGTTTCGCATTTCCACAAGCAGCAAAAAGAAATTAAACTAAAAAAACCACACAAGAACAAAGTTACAGTTTCACCCCACTGAAGATGAGCAAATAGGCTGACAGCAAGGGAATTTTGCCCAGTGTAGCTACTGTGGTTTTCATGCTGTCCAATTTTACAGCTGGGCCCAACGTTATCACAACTTGTTTTGAATCCTTTTTGAAGCTGCAAACTTAGCACCAGGATCTGTGTAGCATTTTGTTGAAAGGGTTTGCTCCAGCACTCCTGAGGAGGCAAAACCTTTCTGAGCTGGATTCTTTTTGCAACAAAAGAACTGTGATGGTTTTAACTTGCTGACTTAGGTAGCTTTCCAGTAGCTTTGTTCTCATTCAAGTGGTGCAAAGTGGTCAGAGAGATGCCACTTGATTTCCAGTTGGACTTCTTCAGGAGTCAACTGCCAGCCATTGGATATTGTTAAGCTTTTGTCTGTCAGATTAAAAAGCATGCTACATTGAAGTGTGATCTTATTTGCTCTTGCAGTTCACCATAACCTACCGGCTGCCTGAACAGCACACGCTTGTCAGAGCTTGTTTAATTCTAGACACAGCCAAACTTCTCACTGGCATCTAACTCTCCCCAAACCACAAAGAAAATCTAGTGACTAATGCTTAGGGCTCCAGGTTAATGTTAAGTTACTGTTTCTACTTCTGATAAAAACTTCCTATGTGACCTATGTGGACACAAAACCAAACCTGTCCTTTGCTGCAATTTCCCCACTGGTAAAATAAGGATAACAGTACTTCACTGCTTGAAAAGTTCATACTTATTAGCATCCCTGAGATATTCTAATGGAAGGAATAAAATAGAAGGTTTAAGTACTAGAAGATTGTTGTTATTTCTGCTTTTGTCAAAGACACTACCATCTTCAATTTATTTGAATGTCAAAAAGGAGGAAAAATAGATCATTGAAAAGCAATGGATGTGAAAGTTCAGAACAAATTTCTTGTTCCTTTTAGTCTCTGCTGTCTCAGGAAAAAAAGCTAATTTTCATGAGTCCCTCAGAAATCCTTCTGTGTTATCTGGGGATGTGTAATACCCCTCTTTAATCCAGTAGTTAAATATATGTCAGCTGAGAGGTGATGTTTGCTTCCTCAAAATGGCCTTTCTTTTTGAGGCCCATGTGTGATGTGTCACCTGAACAGGAATTTCAGTTTCAATATCTTGCAAGTGTTGTACCACATCTGAGATTATTCTCACCATGCCCTTGGAAGAAGAAATACTAACTTGCATATCATCAGTAGCTTCTTGACATGAGTTTTTTTTATTACCCTTTGAAAACATTCCCGTGTCATGACTGGGGACGAATGCGGTCAGGATGAATGTGGTCCCTTCTGTGCCTGCAGAAGGAGGGCTCTTGGGAAATGTTGTCCATTGCCACCCTCTGGGTCTTCCAGGGAGGAATGAATAGAGTCATTGCAATGTGGTACCATCTGGAAGCAATTGGAGGCAGGTTAAATAAAGAGGAACAATGCAGACAGATTCAATAGGCTTTGGCTTGTGTAGGTACTAGGTCAATAGATGGCAAATACATCTCAATGTAAAAAATAACACAGGCCAAGAAGTACAGTTGGGGATTGTTTACTAACCGGGACATTTGTATAGCACACTGATGAGGAAAAGGATTTTGTGGGTTGCAGAGGGGCAGTAAATAAAACTCAGCCAAGAGCTGCTGTATATGAATACTGATGACATTGTACTTACAGGAACAGAGTTTTGTTCAAAGCTATCATACTCTACCCTTTTGCTGCTAGTTACATGTTCATTAGACATATAGGTGTTTACTCAATTCTGAGTCTTGGTTTAAGGACTGAAAAATATTTGTCTGAGTTGGGGTGCAGTTTATAGAATCACAGAATGGTTAGGGTTGGAAAGGACGTTAAAGATCATTGAGTTCCAACCCCTCTGCCATAGGCAGGGACGCCTTCCACTAGACCAGGTTGCTCAAAGCCTCATCCAGCCTGGCCTTGAACACCTTCAGGCATGGGGCATCCACAGCTTCTCTGGGCAGCCTGTGCTAATGTCTCACCACCCTCACAGTGAAAAATTTCTTCCTAATATCTAGCCTAAATCTGCCTTCTTTCAGTTTATACCCATTACCCCTCATCCTCTCACTACACTCCCTGATAAAGAGTGCCTCCCCATCTCTCCTGTAGCCCCCTTCAGGTACTGGAAGGCTGCTATTAGGTCTCCTCGGAGCCGCCTTTTCTCCAGGCTGAACAACCCCAATTCTCTCAACCTGTCCTCACAGGGGAGGTGCTCCAGCCCTCTGACCATCTTTGTGGCTCTCCTCCTGACTTACTCCAACAGGTCCATGTCTTTTTTATGTTGGGGGCCCCACATCTGAACACAGTACTCCAGGTGGGGTCTCACGAGAGCAGAGTGGAGGGGGAGAATCACCTCCTTCAACCTGCTGCTAGTGCTTATTTTGACGCAGCCCAAGATATGGTTGGCTTTCTGGGCTGCATAGCCTTGATTTTACCCTGGAGAACAGGCCTTTCAGCTCTGGATCTGAGCTAGAGCTAAACCTTAGGGTTAGTCATAGATTTCATAACTGAGACCTGCTCCCTTCCCCTCTTCTCCCACATAGTTCAAGAGGTTTGGCTTCAAGGTTCCTATTTCTCCTGTTACTGTTGGTAATTATTTAAATAACACAAAATCCCTAGAATGTGCACTATATGCCTTATTTATTACAAAATTTTCAGTTATTGGTTGCATTAATTCTGTGATCAAGTTCAGAGGAAAAGCCTTTAATAATATAGTTTTTTTCTATCCTCCATAGTCCTGCCTCTTTGGCATGGGTGCTCACAGCAATTCCCACTTGTAGCAATAGGTATTGAGTAGGGTGTTTTTCTCCCTTTAATGCTACTTCAGCAGCAGAAGGTCAATGCTTCTTTCCCTCTGGTTTTCCCACCTCAAGAGAGTAACATTTTTGAACAGAAATCCCCAGTGTTTGGCGCTACAATGTCCCCCAATCCTGAATCTCATCTCTGGTACTAAGAACAAAACTGTATTCTCCATAGTGAAATATTACCCTGTAACCTGCTGAGCTCCCTTTGTCATCTGCAAAAATAGATCTGGAGTCTGTTTACAAATCATAGTGATATTCCCAAGAACACTGCATTGTAAACCAACAGTTTGTCTTGAATGTATTTTGATTTTTCAAAACAGTTTTATCTTGAAAGCAATCCTGTAAGCCTTATCAAGCAAAGCTCTAGTTCCAATGTATCCATTTGCTGAATTAAACAGTGCTAAACATTTAACATTTTAAATGAATTCGGCTGGGAGATGTAAAGAAAGCGGAGCTTTAAGATGAAATGTAGGACAAACTCAAAAGGATGTTTTGCCTGTTTCATTCAGCATTAGTATCTTGCCTATAGGCCTTCCTTTGAAATAATCTGAACATGGTTACCATATAATTAGCTGAGCAGCAAGTTAGGTGTTTAAAAATATTTTTTCAGGTGCTTTTTTGTATTCATGATAGCTTCACAACACCAAAAATCAATCTCAATCAAAGCTGCTACTGAGTTTATCATAAATTATCATGAAAAGGTTTTCTACTGAGTAGATGGTTAATTACTATCTAATTTGAATAATTTTGCATATTAATGAGAAATGAATGAAAATCATTTTTAGATTTTTAACTTCAGCTGAGAAACCCACGGAGATAATGGCCCCCTTTTAAAATGCATGTGATCCTGTTACTAAAGGAGAGTGAGAATTTTTTTCATTTACCAACTTGTTTTAAATTGATTAATGGATTAGTGTTTTTGTCATTAATAAACTATATCCAAATGAAAGACAAGTTCATTATTTGACTGTGTGGCCTTATATCTGCTGCCAGAAAAAGAGTAACTGACTGAACACAGATTAAGGCTTTGCTTAAGGAGGAGGTAGCCTGGTAAATGCCAGAAAGCCAGAAACTGTAAAGTTATGAAGAGCTGGCTTGAGCTAGGTAACAATTCATGTGCTTTGCTATATGAAATATGAAAAGGTGTCACAAATGCAACCCTCTTTCTTAGCACCCACACCTAACTGTGGCTGGGCGAGAGCCCTGCCTGCGGAAAATGAGGGATGCAGCCTTCCATGCTGCAAAAGGCAATAGCGCTATTTTGCCACAGCAGTCTCAGCTTGGCAGGTGGAGCCACCTTTGTGCTTTCAGTGGGGTCCTGTGAAAGGAGGAAGGACCAAAAAAGCCTTGATGGTAGCTCATCCTGCGTTGCTCTGCATCAAGCTTCCTTGTACACCAGTTTGCTGGGAAATTAGCCAAATGACTGTTGCCTTATTGCCTCACTGGATCAAGCCAATTCTACATTTGCAGTGAGAGATGTGAGACTCAAAATACAAATTTGTATAGCAATGAGAGTATAAGGCCATGGAAAGTTGGGAACTGTAAATGACAATAGACCTGGGTGCTCTGTGAACCTGTATTTCATGTTATCCTTTAATATACTGAAGGCCTTTAGGGAGGTGACAGTCTCTTTTCAGAGTACCTAGAATAATGTAGGCATTATTCACAGTTGTGTGGGTCTCTGTGTGTTGCAGCTATACAAACAGTAAATAAGGATGAAATACATACACCACTGTACGGAACCACAGGCTTGTTCAGGGATGTCTAGTTAATATGGCATCTGTTAGGGCTTGGGTTTCTGTTATTCCTCCCTTCTGATTTTCAAACACGCAGTCTTTATAATATCAGCAAAAGGAACTTACAGTGAAATTGAATGCTTGTACTTAAAAATGAGTATACAGTGCACTCTTAGAATAAATAATTAATTGCCAGAAGATATCAGTGAAGCCTAAGGAGTGACATTTATACAAATATAACAACACTATTCAGGTTTCTGATGGCAAATATTTAAAGATAGGAGGAAAAATTTTTATAGGGAAATAAACCATCCTGCTTCAAAGCATGTGCCAGACATTACCTAATGTGAGCCGAGGAGTAACTACGCATGCTCATTATGGTAGATGTTTGCTCATCTTCCTGCAGCAGCTGGTAATAACCTTTGTCAGTAACAGATTGCTGGATACTAAGTATGCTGGTCCTGTGGTCTGCCCAGTCATACATAAAATTTTTTAATTGTTTTTCTTCACTTTGATGAAATGGAAAGGAAAAATTATATGCATTCTTTAAGAAATCCTGGGACTTCTTAGGGCTATGATCCTTACTCCTGATTGCAAGGTAAGTGGTGCTGTGTTTGAGAGAAGTCAGAACTTTTCCAGGAAGAAGTTTCTTAAAATGCAATGCTGTGATTGCTGAATTTGCACGAAATAACAGAGGTTGAAATTTTCAAAAAGGAACAGGGTATTTAGCACACGTTTTTCATTCTTGATAATGATAACCATGCAGCTAAATCTACCTAAAGTTTTGGAAGCTATAGATTAATGTGAAATGTAACCAAAACTGTAGGGAGATGATAGACTATTTTGGAGTCAGTTCTGATCTCTGCTATGATCCTTTCCTTAACTCTGTCTGTATTTTTGCAGCACTTTAAATGGTGCTTCTGACATATAAAATGTTTTGAGGATTAGCATTTTTCAGTGTTGGCAAAGACTTCCTCACCTCCATTCCCCTCCATTGTCTGCTTCCTTATTTTTACTTCTGGGAACAACTACCACGAACATGGCTAAACCAGCATTTGGTTGGATTTGTCTTGGGAGACCTCTAAGGATAAGCTGTGGACCTCAGACTGTACCACAACTGAAAATGGTACATCAGCGTGTCAAAACACTGAAAAAATCAAGATGGGAACAGTGTATCAGAAGCAGCTGGTTAATTCACACACTTTCTTTAGTATGACAGTATTTTTTTAGGACTTGGAATGAAATACCTGTAGAAAATAGATGTTGAAATGAACAATATGAGAATTTAGTAATGAGCAGTATGCTTCTCTTGCTCACTGACAGGGCACCTATATATCCAAGGCCAGCTAAACAAAATGTTTTCTTTTGTTTAGAACATTGCAATTTGTGCTAGTGTTGATAAAAAATCTTAACAGTCATAACTCTTGAAGTGTGAAAACTCCTACGTTTTACCAGGGTATAAAGCATGTGACTGGCATCTTCTTCCGTCATTAAGCCATACTTTAAAGTATCTCTTAAAAATTCTTTGGGCCAGGTCTTGCAGTCTTCACTCAAAACTCTGTTTTCAAAAGAAAATCTGCTTAAGTTTTGACTGCCTGTTTGAGTCAATAATTTTGTCCCTAGGAAAACTATTTCAACAAAAATAACCCTCATTTGCAGAGGATCTGCAGGTGTGGTTTGTAAATCATAACAATGGATTTGGTTAACAGGGCGGTAAGAAATAATGAAGCTCTGTGATCAGAAGATGTGTTAGCACCTTTAACTCACCATGCATGTATGCACAGAACCTGGTGCCTGCCACTAATATGGAAGTGTCTAATGAACTATTATTTTCAGATTTTCTGGTTTCTTACATTGTAGAAGAGGCTCTACAGCTTGTACATTTTCTGGTGAGTAAAGTATTTGCCATCATCAGAAACATCAGCAGAAGGTCAGACTAACTGCATGAGAATTGTGTGAATATTTTTGCAGCTTTCATTAGCAAAATTATTTTAATTAGTGAATCCCGAAGTAATTGAAGGAGAAGGTCATTTTATTTGTTTAGGATCAATGCCTCCATCACCATCCTGGTAAAATAGATTTCTCCAGTTGTGAGAACTAATTCTAATCTGGAGTAAATCAAGGATAACTGCACTGAGGTAAAATAGAGCCTTTCCACTATAAGACTTGAATCTTAAACATTGCTTTAATGGTGAAGAACGAAGCTGGGTGTCTATTCACATTTGTTCCCTTTCAGAGGCACTTGGGCTCTCAAGTAGTCTGTGGACTATTTGGACCTATAGGATCATCTGCAAAAGTGTAGTACACTTTAAAGTACATAATGATATGAGATGTATGTCTGTTATATCCAAGGTATTATATGAATGCAGTAGGGCACTGACCTTGTTCAAGGTGTGAGCTGCTTGCCCTACCACAAGCTGGCAAATTTCTTGCCAGTACAATCATTCTAACAAGTTGTAGTAAGGGAGAAAGGTATTGCAAACTCCTTCATGCTACATGTGATTATAAATGTTTGATCATATATTTTCCATATACAGAGTTATTTTTTCAAGGAGACCACACATGAGTAGAGCGAAAGGAGTAAAGTCAGCCAAAAAAATGGGTTCTGTTGGCATTATATTTTCTTTAATTTTGTGATGTTTTGATCTCTCCAGTATGTACGTAGGTTCATGCACAAATTTCCAGTGTACCTTTTTCTGGACTTCTCTGTTAAATAGCATAGCTCTGACTTCAGAATCTGTCATAGGAAAGGCACTATTCCTAGAAGCTGGTGAGATTTTTAAGATCCAGATGCTTCAAACACCATTTGAAATGATCAAGGGCAGGGACCACTCATGAAAATTACCAAGCGCCACGAAGTTAGGCATTTAAAATAAAAAAAACCACAAATAATTGCTGGGCTTGTTCTATATCATATGAATTCTTAGAGTAATGACCAAACTGTGGCACAGCTTCACCCTCCCTTATAGTGAGTGTAAATTTATAGAAGTTGTGGTGAAGTCAATAGCATTTCTCTGGACTTACAGAGGTTACTGAATGTCAAATTCTGCTTTCAGGCTGAGAACAAAATAATTCTAAAGATATACTGAGAGCATGATCCTAATTTGCTTCTGCAGCCTTTGGCCTCTTTGTCATATAGAAACCCAGGAAATTACAGAAACTTCAGGTTTGTGTTCCTTTTAAAGACTGGATGGTTTTTCAAAGACCATCTGAGGAAGCAGGATGTGTACCCATTAGGCACTGGCCTGGTTTTCAAGGCCTGTGGATATGTGTGACCTCAACTGGAACCAGGAGCGTTCACTTGCTCGACTGGAACTGAGTAATCTTCATTTCCTTGACTAGAACTGCATACCTCAGGGCAGGCAAAATCTTCCCTCTTCTTCCTGCTGTGCCCTGAAGTGCATAAGCTTGACATACTTTAAAATTATAAAAACCTCCTGAACTCCAAACACAACTCAGCCCAGGGCTAGCTGTTGAGACAAGCCATGGAGATGTTCCGCCTCATTTCAACAATTAGTGGAATATCCTTATGCTGTTTGATTTTCTTTGTTATAGACCTGTGTATGTTACCGAAGTCTAATTCCCACTGATTTCAATGTGTAAGATGCGCTTTTTGTTTTAGTGATAACTCTGGAATCTAGAATTAACTATGTCAAATTAGGTTGCATATGGAGGCCCAAGTTAATTTCTGTTTAATAGAAATGAATACAGGTGACTCTTCCTCAGGAAAACAGGGTCTGCAAGGTGAGCATGGCTTGCTGAGACATGTGGATGATGCTTTTATGTCAAGCCTAAATGGTGGGCAGGATTAAAGGAGTTTCAGAAGAGCATTTTGAATTTGCATATGTGCAGATCAGATAGTCTAAAACAAAATGTCTTGAGAAATTAGAGCCATATAAAGGAATGGAAAGTGTAGCAGGATGTCCTTGTGTCTCTTCAAGTTGAAGTGAAATGTCCATGCTTTTGTGGCCAAAAATAGGGTGCTATTTAAACCATATGCCTGTAGAAGTGCATTTTGGGGTGACCCTGCTGGGTAATCCTTCAGATGCACCCACAGCTTTGAAATCTCCTGTGGCACATGCTTAAATGCATTGTGGGCATGCTTGCACTTCCAGCTTGTCTGTCTGCCTTTGCAGGAGCAATGTCAAGCAGAGAAGACCTTGTCCCTTGTCCCCTGCTGCAAGGACAGGCAGGAGTTGTACGCTGCCTGAGTTCATTAGCTGGTCAGACTGCCTGCAGGAGACAAGCATGCACCAGTGACAAGGTCCCGGGGGCAACTTCGAATTTAAAGCATTCCTGGGACAGTTGCAGCAAAAATAAGGTAACCCACACTGTTTTCTACACGGGTATGAAGGATGCGGATATGTTACACCACTTACCTACAGTTAGGTAGCTAAAGCTGCAAAGCTTGATGCTTTCAGCCCCAGTCTAATCAGTGAAGTCTCATCCGAAATGTCAGCCATTACATTAATTCTGATAGTCACTGTGCTTCTGAAACAAGGTTGCTTTTTGTGGGAATGCAGTGACCAATAGCATGAGTTTTTGGATTAATTATGTCTTGACACTCATCCAGGTAAAACAGCGGAGATGACAGATAGTTTGGCAGAAGAGGTACAGTTAGCATATGAAAGGATATCTATAACATATGGGCATCAGTATATATTTGTGGATTAATACGTAGTTATTCTTCTGAAAAATAGACTTTAAAATTGTCCTTTCTGCTTAAAGAGTCAATGAAGATTTAATTATAAACCCAAACATACCTAATATATATGTAAGAGAGATCCTGGAAAAAAAATTTTAGAGGACATGGAATGAAAATAAAGCCAAAACTTGTCAGTATAACCATTAACTACAATGGATCAACGCCAATTTCCACCACCTGAGAATCTGTCCAATAATATCTATTTAGCATGCACTGTCCTGCATCTCTTGTGATATTTATTTTTAGTCATTAGGATACCTGTGGCAAAATAAGGTCCTGCTTTATTCCAGTGGCAAGTTGTAAATGAACTCTAATGCCTAATGTTCCTTTTCAGTTTTCTTTTATTCATTTATGTAGAATAAACCAGACTACTTTAGAAACTATGTATTTCCATAGGCTATAGATTTTCTTATATAATTATATACTAATTATATAACTAGTTTTGTAAACTTGTACTTCTTAGGTAAGATGTAAACTTGTACTTCTTAGGTAAGATGTTCCAGAAATCAAAATAGTCAATATTAAACACCACAAGTACAGCTGCAGTTTTAAATATTTTATAATCCAATCAAATTGTTTGAGTAGTAATGTGTTTAAATGTTGTTATGGAATCCCCTCTAGACTTTTTAAATGGTTACTCTGTTCTTGGCTTTGCTATTTATGAAATTCATATGGGATGACATTTTTAATAATAGAGCATTTGACTTACAGAGTAGCAATCCCTGCAGTGTCTCAATATAATCTATAATTTTCTGACTGAACTTTCAAAGGGACACAAACACATACCACTTTTATTAATGAACATATACATCTGTTGATGTTGCCATAATTGAAATGACCTTAAGTGAGAAGACCTACATAAGTCATTTAGCATTTTTTTATGATGCTTGGGTGAAGATGCTGTACAGATGCAGCTTTAGGAAGCTAAAGCAGGAGTACAAAAGCGGTGCTAAAATGATGAAGGAAGATTTGATTTGGAAAAAGGCACAAAGCAAAGCAGAGCCCACATATAATTAAGCATCATCCAGTACTATGGAGCTGGACAGAAGAAAGCTATCAGGGAGTCTAAATTACCTTTCCTCCCTAGAGAGGATGGCACTGTCAGGTCAGGGCTCTGCTAAATGCTGGGTAACGTGAGGGTATTTGATTGCAATTGCTTTCGTTGTACAGAGGTTGTGGATAAACTGAGGACATAATTTCTGAGAGGCAAAAGTTCCTTAACCTCCTCAAGCACAAATATATGTCAGAAGGGCATTTATAAAACAACAACCAGGGCTTTGGAAAAAAAAAACAAAGCAAACCAACAACCCACAAACTAAATGGCAAGCACTCACTCCTTTGCACTTCATCTTAGGCTGTCTTCCACTGAAAGGCATGGACAGAAGCCAAACAACTGCATGAAACTAGGGCAAAAAGTTGCAAAAAGACTGGTGGGAGGCAGGACTCCTCTGAGCCCAGGCCAGCAGTGCCTGATTCACCCGGTGTCCTGTGCCCTAGCTGCTGGTGGCAGGAGTAAAGGAAGAGTGCAGGTAGAGGGAGCCTTCAGTCTCCCCTGTTCTCTGCCTGTAAAACCTGTGGTTTCAGGCAGAGGTGCAGGTGTCAGCTTCCTCTTCCTTGAAGTTTGTGACTTCCCCTTGCTGCATTCTCACAGGTATCTCCTGCATGAGAGGGTGTGCTGTTAAAGCTCCCAGCTGGGGCTGTGGCGTTTCCTGGCCAGCCCTATAGCAAAGGAAAGGTGGTCCAGGACATATGCACAAGCCTCCTGGACAAACATCCTAAGAACAACAGAGATGTAGCCAGGGTTCCTGAGATGGCCTTGTTTAGTGTCAGCAACATTTATTCTGCACTTTCTGTATATTTTTTCATCTGCTTAAGTGCATGGAATGATTTTTCTGGACAAACCAGATGCTCACATGTTGAAAATCAGCATATGTAAATCCACTGGTTTCAGAAGCATAAGCTAAGATAGTGCTGCTGATGGTTTTCATTTGCTCAGTACTGTGGGAGAGTTTTGATTTGGAATTTAGACGAGAAGAACTTTCAAGGGAGGGCCTACAGGTGGTGGATCCTGCTCCCACGTACACAGTTGTAGATCTTGCTACATGAAAGCTCTCAAGCTACTCCAGATTAACTGAACCTGGAATCAGGCCCTGTGGTGTCTGAGCTACTTCAGACTGTTATTAATTTGAAGAGAGAAAGTGAATTCTTGTTAAGGGGAAATAAGAAGTCTTTATTAATAATAATTAGAGGGGGAAGACATTAGTTTTGATATATTGGCTTAATTTGGTAAATAGATCAGTAAAAAAACAGAATTAATAATTTTACAAACTGGTAAACAATTTCTGTAGTTTAATATTATTTGTGTTTAAATGTTTCCTTAAAACTGTGGATTGGTCCTACAGTAGCAGCTACACCAGTGAGTTATCTGAGCACCCCCACTTAGTTGCAAAGTCAGGCACCTGCTTCAGTCCTTAGTGATGGGGTAGGATCCCCAAAGGCTGCCGAGCCTTGTGATCAGAGAAGCAGCAACACCGGGGTGTATGTGTGTCAGTAGCAGCTAGGACACTACATATTTTAGCTTGCATGCCATTGCACTTCTTATGAACTGTTGCTCAGGATTTGTTTCTGTCTATGCTTTTTGTTCTAGTTTCAAGGCATGTAAAAGAGGGTATGTGCTGTTAATTCAGTACCACTTAAAGGCATTTGGTGCTAAGGTATGAATCCTGTTATTCATGACCTGAAGACCTTGGTTGTATGTCTGTTTAAATTGCAAAATTTAGGAGAGGGGAAGAGAAGGCTCAGGTTATGTGTGCCAACAGTGTATCTGAGCTCCTTTCCTGACAATAAACCACACCTCCTCTGAACCACTGATGTAATTGTTTTTTTCACTGGCTAAAAGGGAGTGGTGACACTGTCACCACCATCACTTCTGAAAGATTTCACTAGTGCTTTGCTTTCCCGTCTAATCATCCTAATCTTCTTACTCTTGACTTTAGTGGGACCACAGCACAGAGTGAGGAATGGCTGCAATCCAAATTATTGTTTGACAAAAGCTAAGTGGAAAAAACACCAGTATCAAATTCTACCAGAAGCCATACACTAATGTACGAGGATTATTGTGTTCTTCATAGTCAGAATGATTGTATGTAATTTTACGTGTAATGTTCTCTGAACATATGGTTCATAACATAAAAATCCCTTCATTTTAATTGGCACAATAGGCTGGAATGGCTTTTTTTCCCTTGCCAAAGTGCTTGTTATGGTCTGTATCACCTATAATGTGCATTCTGTAAAGCTCCTAACTAGATATTTGGATGCTGGAATCAAAAGATTGCTATTTATGAGACCATGAGACCATCTAGTGGGTCAATGATTTGCATTTTAGAAGTTCATTAATATGTACTAACATCATAATAATGCCAGTGTTTCATCAGACCAACTTTCATCTCGTTCTAGTAAAGAAAAATTTAAAAGATATTTATCTTTTAAAAATGTCTGTTAACATAAAGCAGAGGAGCAAACAAATGTGTATTTTTGTGACTCTCAAGTTGCTCTAATTGAAAGTTTAAAGGACACTGGGCAGAACATTTATCACCCAACAGTGGACAAAATAGTTTTTTCCCACCTTTGTTTTTAAGAATCCACTAGAGGCTTGAAAGTGAAATCTGTTTTCTTATCTAATATAATTCCTTTTTCTTCCTTCATGGACACATACTGGTTTGCTATTGTAAAGCTGCTTATGAGTGCTAGTCTGCCTGGCATTGATTTTTTTTTTTCCTATTTGAGAATAGCACTACTGCATATTTGTTTAGGAGAAAATACAAATATAAAGAATTGTGTGTTTTTTTTTCACACATGTTACAAAGAAATATAAACTTTCTTCTGACAACTATGCACTAGCTCTTGTGCTCTGTGCCCCATCCAGATTTTACATCGAACTGTTTTACAGCTCTGTACTTGTCTTCAGTTGAAGTAGCCTTTATTAAGCATAATCAGAAACACCCTTTGCTCTCAACCCTGTGTTCTGATCCATATTCTCTTCCCTTCGCAGAGAAAATTCAGAGTAATAGTAATAATTTGTCTGACAGAAATATTATGTTTTGATTTTTTTTTGTCTATTTCAGAACCATAGCATGGAGGAAGTTACTTTAGACTCTCTTTAAGTTTAATCATAAAGGCATATACAGAGTTAGGTGAATGCACTGTTTCCCCAGCCTGTTCAGAACTTTATACAACAGCATAGACTAGTGGCAAGAGGGAAGATTGTAACCAGGACACCTTTGCAACGTGTTGTCTTCTGGGCTGTAATCCTTCTCAGATTTAAACTACAGTGAGAGCCCAGTAACCTGTAACTAGGGAAAGGGGTCCTTTAGGGATTTTACAGAGGACAAATGTAAATGATAACTACATTAAATTATCTAAAGCTACTTTCTGCTGACTAGGTAAGAGGAAAAAGATCTCTGTTAATGAAATAGCTAGTGTGGTAGCAGTGACGTAAACTCACAGAGACAGAAGCAAGTAGGGGCACTTCCTTCCCTTTTGTTTGATCATGGAGCACTCAGTTATGTGCAGTTCATCATATTCTCTTACTTACCGTATAGTGGTTTCCTGACTATATTGGTGTAGCTGTCCTATTGTGTAATCTGTGGTGTAACTGAGATGGGGAGGCGGCAGTAGACTTTTATTTTAGTTCAGTTTTATTTCACCTACCTCCGTTTATTTTAATTTCTCAGTGGGTTCACTTTGTCAGTGCTTTCAAACCCACAAGATGAGCAAACTGAACATAAAGAGCACTTGCCTGTAGTGGATGGGACCGACTGCTTCTTGTCTTGCTTAGAAGGCTTACACTATTTAACTGTACTTGATGAAATGTTTTTTTTGTTTTAGATAATATTTGCCTAGGAACAAGTTCTGCAAGCTTCTAAAGAAGCAAAACTGGCACTGATTTCAAGAGAGGCTTGCTCAGTGACAGGATGTAGTATTTGCCCAAGGAGCTGTAAGCAAGACCACACATAGGATGCTCATACAACATGTGAGATGGGGCGCAGCATGTGCTCCTGAGCACTGCTGGGCTTCTGCTGGCCCTGGGAATGGTCAGTTGGACTGAAACTGGGAGTGCCATGGGTAGTGTAGAGACGAATGTATTTACAGCTCTGAATGGTGTCATATCCCAGGTTTAATAATGTGGGCTCTGCATGATGCAAAATTCATCTAGAGCGGGACTGGTATGAGTGAGGTAGGTCAGGTACCAGGCTGTGAGCAGAGGAACAAAAGTGGCTTGTAATGTTGGCAAGAGGAAGATGAAGCACATGAGGGCAAGATGGCAATGGTCTTTGGTTAAAGGAGGAGTAGAGCAGCAGTTGTAGAAGCAGCCTGGCAGTGGAGGGGGAGGGAGACCTGAACTCAGAGAAGTAGAGGGTACAGACAATTTTCCCATGCTCAGCTGCAGAAAAGCTAGTGTAGCAGACAGCTGAGTGGGCCATGTATTAAATGCCATTTGTTTTAATTTTGGAATTTTTTTTTCTGCTAACAGGAGTAGAATATGACTGCTTTAACTCAGGACTATAGCTGATAACTGATAAATTAGGATCAACTGGCAGAACTTCACTACATTTTTACAGAGTTGCTCTGAATCAAAATGCTGGAGAATCTGGACCAGAAAGGAAGTAGTTGGTCCTGCTAAGGTTTTGGACTCGGCCTTTCTAAGCTCTAAGGTCAAGACATTCAGTTCTGGCCTCTGTGTAACTAGGCTGCGCTGAAACAGATAATTGTGTCTACAGTTAATCTTGGGGGGAAAGCTGTATTTGCAAAGAAAACAGAGTGCCTTTAAAATCTAGGTCCTGTAGCAGGTCTGCAGGGGTTTTATTGAATCCTACAACTGAACTGGTGACTTTATTCTGGGAGTGGCCATCCAATGCCACACTACAACCTGAACACTGAAAGCTCCGTTTGGCTGAAAGCTGCAGGGCCCGCCTTGCACAGCCCGGATTCCCAAGAAAAGGAGGTGTCCGGAGCGGTTCTCAGGTAGCTCATGATGATGGTTTTCCCCAGTGGGTTGCCTGCTGTGGCAGGATTTACTCATTAGCTGATGTCTGCACGGCCTCTCTGCCAGTCCAGGGAGGTAGCATTGGCCTAGATACCTCTCTTGAACTGTCTGAAAGCCACATGTGACAAAAGAGGCCATCCCTGCTCCCTCCTCTCCTCATTATTTGAAATATCACAAGAAGTTTGAGAGAGATCTTTTCTCATAATTTGCTTTTTTATCCACTCTGATGCTTTGGGATACGGTCTGCAACTGTTGCTTGCAGAACATAGGTTTATGACAAAGAATTTCTTGAAAGCTAGTAGGAGTTATGTACTTACATTATCAAATATATATATGTGAACATAGTATTCTTTGCTCAAAAAAGCTGATCACAATTTGAAAGATAACGCAGGAAAAAAAAAATAGCACTTTCAGAATTACAAAGAGAGAAAGCGGGTGAAGGAATTGGAGGGCAGAAAGATCGCAGGGCTGGAAATTTTGCTGCTTGCTACTGCCAGAACTGGTCTGTGAGTCTGGATTATAGGAGCTACTTGGGTGAAAGACAAAAAAATTGTATTAGATCATTTAAGGATAACATTGAAGGGAGATTTGTAGCAATCCTTTTGATTAAGCTAACATTTTCCTTACTAGTTTTGGGAACCTTGTCAAAATTTGGCTGCCTGTGCTCAGCACTGACTCTGCTACACAGAGCTGTGTAACCTTGGACAAGACTGCTGTGAAAAGAGCTATGTGGAAAGTGATGTTGGGTTCTTCCTCCGCTTTGCTCAGGAGATGCTTTTCAACTCGGGTACTACCTGACTCTTTGCCTGAGCTACTTTGGTGGTGAGCCTGTACCTTGCTGATCCTGGTCTGGACCTCTGACTTGACTTCTGGATTCACCCGCCCTTTCGCCATAGGTTTGTCTGGCAACCAATGAGCTCTTGGCTGATGCTGGTTATTGTCATGGGGCCTTTTTTGGGTCCTCCTTTGGGTCGCCTTTCATGGTGAGGACACTACCCTGCCCACTTTACCATCACCCTCAGCTCCTGGTGCATCTCCTTTGAGGAGCAACCCACTCTTGCTTCTCCCTGGCACTCAAATCCTTTGGTCGTAGGAATCCTTACCTGTGGTAACAGCACTCTTACTGTGGATTGCTGCAGTGACGGACCTGTGTAATTACTAAGAAGTTCCTAGGAAATGCCTTGCTGAGTCAGAACAGTGGCCCACCTGTTCCCTGCATCTGCAGCAGTGAAAACAGGAGGTACCAGTCCTTCAGTTGCAGACTGAGAAGCATAAACCTGCCTACATTCAAGTCTATGGGACACAGACTCCTAGAAGGTGTCCTCAGGTGTACAGTTTGAGGACAAGAGTTTACTCTTCTAAACTGAAGAATACTGTGATCATGCCTACAAATAAAGAAGCAGCCAGAGAAGAAAGCAAGCATGTAAGAATGCAGAAGTAAGATAAGGACTGCAGGGCTCGTGAACAGGATATAGGAGAAAAAATCATATTTTCTGCCCTTATGTCTTTATTTCTGGTCTCTTATCACTCCTAGTTTTGCACGTTCTTTTTTTCTTGCCCCTTCTGTATCCTTCTCTTCTCTTGCTCCTTCCCTGGCATGATGTGATACTCTGTAGCTTAAAATCTTGGCACTCTCTTGAACTGCCAAGTTTGAAATTCTGAAGGCCTTGAGTGGTAATAGCTGAAATATTTTGTATTAGTGAAAGGATGAAGCCAAGTCACAGGTTCCCAAGTAGAGTTTCAGAAAAAATTTAAAACGCTCAAATTTGCTTACTTCTTAATCCACCAACTTCAGCAAACATGCAGCGTCAGTCTTTGCTGCTTCTCTCAGAAGGGAAGTGCAGAAAGAAGGCAGTGAGGGGGGCTTTAAGTGCCTGTTTGTAACCCTCAATTTACAGGGCAGGGAGACTTGTGTGAAATTTCTGTATTTGGACATAGATTGCTTTTTTTCATTATTTAGGTGTTGGCAAACAAGGCAGTTTTTGTGCAATGCAGTGGTCCACTTGAGTTGTGAGGGTTACCTAGCAAATTTTGAATAGATGAAACACTGCAGGTTTTTTTTTTCTTCTTCTTTGATGGGCTGTGTGTACTTTATAGGGTCTGGAAGGTGAGTGAAATCACCTATATATGAATTCCTTCATGAGTGAGAAAAAATAATGATGATGTAATTTTTTCGGGACAAAGAGTTTCTCCACTATGGCTTAAGGACTATGACTCTTCCTCTTCTTCTGGGGAATTTGGGAACATCTTCTCATTTTAGGACAGTTCTCCATAGTTTGATGGAAAAGAGTAATCATATTGCTCTCCTGGTCACTAGATTGTGTCAGTCCAGTTTGGCAGAAATTTAGGGGTGGGGTTTTCTGCTTCCTTTACCTATTTATCCACTTATATCTTTAAATCAACTCATTTTCTCACTATTCAGAAGTCAGTCAGAGAGTCACAAATCAATATCTCAACATGTAATTTTTTGGTGTAGGAAATGAGGCATGTTTAGGGGGTTACAGGAAAAGAATGACAGAAAAGGGCACATTTTAGAGGGAAGTTAATGCTCTGAAACTGGACAGATTGACATCAATCAATAAAGCACAAGGAGCTGCTCAATGGCTGTTGCTTAAGCCTCTTCTAGAATGACCATTTACAAGGGAAGGTCATTCAATTTTTGTGCTGTTGTATGTCTCAATCCTGCCTCATGATACATGCAAGCACTTTCCTATGCAACTTCTCTGGTTCTCAAATTAATTATTAATGAAATGGCTATTGGATTATATTGATATTTATTACTGCGGTGCTTCCCAGTTACTAGAATCTTGGAAATGATCTTTTCCATACTATCATCCAAGTCATTACTGTGAATAATTAGAAAGCTGGGCTGTACCCTACTGGTAACCTCTTTCCACCTTGAAATAATCCCATTTACTTTCACTGTTTGTTTCTTGCCCTTCAGCCAATTTTCAGTCTATGTAGCCTGCCAGTTTTCTTCCTATTGTGTAAGTCTGCACCTTAGGCGCTAGTCTCCCATATGGAAATGTTTTCAGAAAATAAGAACTGAATTTCTTGTGTCCAGTCTCCCTCTAATCATTCTGTGTTATACTATCATGCTTATATATTCAGTATTCCTTTCCTGTCCCTTGCTGGAAATGTTTGCCAAACTGTTTAATTGCTGTGTCCCTTTTCAGGGGGCTTGAAGTGTCTCTCCATCTTCACCTTCCTGTCTTACTTCCAAATCACATCCCTGAACAGAGATTCTAAATCCTTTCTATAATTATCCATGGGCAGGGAGCCCTCTAGATAGCTAACTGTGAGAATTTTGTGGGTAGAAGATGAGGTATCTAGTCTCCATCTTTGTGTAAATCTCTGAAGGGGCACTAGTGTTGCACCATCGGTGTTTTTTGTGGGATAAATGGGGGGATTTTGATTGTACAGGAAATTTAATTAGATTTAAGGCTAATTAAATTCATTTTTTCATATTAACATGTTAACAAATATTATTGCATCTCGTTAGATTTCATTCTTCCATCCTTACTGAACAATATTCAGTGATAGTTTCAGATTACAATAAGTTCATTATGAAGATAAGGTGGAATTAGTGTAGGAAGCTCAGCTGGTTGAAGGGGTCTGTGCTTTAATTACTGCAGAGGGTGTGCATATTAATTACAACACAAGTGATATTTACTGTACCTCAGGAACATATGACAGGGTAAAGATACTGACAGCACCAGCTAATAAACTCAGTATGATAATGAGGAGAAAAGACCATAAAAATAGAAGGAAATAAAATTATTCATAAAGTATATTGATCCCAAAGTAAAGACATTAAGCTCTGATGAAGGGCAACAAAAGGGAAGCTCCTCACTTTATCAAACAAATAACCAAAGTAGAGAAATGTTAGCAGAGAGACAGATTGTCATTATACTGGTCATGTGACCACACTCTAGAGAGTAAATGTGAGCAGTAAGATATAAGATTTTTTTTAATAAATCAGCAGAAAGTCAAGTCTTTACCTGCAGGATATCAGGTCACAGTGGTTCTGATGAGCTTGGGGGCTGGACATGTTGCAACGTAATGTTTGAAGAAGAATGACAGAAACAGATCGTTCTTTGAATGAGGATCCATCACCAGCTGCACAAATAAACAACATGGCTAATTGGTTTAGGCAGCAATAATTGCTGCTGGTTTTTGGGAGGTTTTTTTGGTTCTTTTTTTTCTTCCTATACTGATTTTGAAGCAATTGTAAATAATTTTTAGACACCTTATAGGCAGCCTCACATTCACCAGGCATTTAAGTATATACCAAACGTGAAATACAATGGAAGGATCTGCCACATGTCTCTCAGCTGTGGGGTCAATGCCCACTTCCTCAGGGTATGGAGGCCAGCTCCCTCGGCTGTTCAGGCTATGGGACCTGTTAGAGCTCTGTATTTCCCTGCTGGCATTTATATCTGGTTTACTACTTGGTAGCAGTGCACAGGTAAGTGCATTAAGGGTAACTTGTTGGGATGACATGTCATCAGGGTAGATAATATAGACTCAGTCTTTCGTTGGTTAACTTCTTTGGGCCTAACACTAGTTGCACACTCCACTAGGGCTTGTATCAGGACAATTCTGTTAATCTGTCTTCTCTTTTCTATAAACTAAGGCTGTGCAAGTGAGTTGAAAAAAATATATTTTTTTTTCTTCTTTTCATCCTACCATGAAAAATCCACATTTCTTCATCTTCGTTCTTCTTGACAGGTCAAGGAAATAATGTAATACTTACATTTTCAATACATTGGTTAACATTAAATTCAAAAGAAAAAAAAGAAAAAAAATCTGTTGTCACTGGTATTACCATAGTGCCCCAAGTTAAATGTTTATTTCCATCTTCTGTTAAAGTTTGGTTTACTTGCTACTGTTGAAGGTTCTGAGTTTTCCACTCTGTCTGTTCATTCTGTATTAGTTCATTTCTTTCCGTGTGGCTGTCCCCCTGACTCTGGTGCAGTGTAAGGGTGGAAATTACAACTTTTTAAACTGGTCTTTTGTAAAGTCAGTTACTGGTTTTATGCATTGGACAAACTTAACTGCACTTTAAATATCTGAACCTCTTGAATCTATAAAACAGATTGAAAATACTGCAAAAGCAGTTGGTATCTTGACATTTCAGGTACTTTTATCCAAAGCCAGGAAGATCAAGAACATATAAACCAGAAAAAATTATAACAAGTGTATGACCACTTTCAAAGCTTCAAAAAGGTCTGGTTTATATTTGATAAGGTTCCAGATGGTTTGGTCTGTCTTTTATTCAAGTGAGTTTGCCTATCCCTAGTTGTAATTCAGTAAGCAAAAGACTAATGGCTTTCCAGTGGCCTTTGTGAAATGTGTTGGTGTTCTTGGTTTAGTTCCCAATTTTTGTAGCAGTAAGACTCCTGCCTCTATGGGCACTTGTGCTCCTGTGTTTCACAGGGGGATTGAGGCTTCATTTACTCTCTCACCCTTAGAGATGTTCCTTCCAAGATTAGGACTGAAGCAGATTTGAGGACGTTGGGGAAGCATATGTTCTTTCTGTGCATGCTTCACATATCCTTAAATTTCACAGTTTCTGGGCTCTGATTCAGTGTCTTTCAGTAATGTATTTATCAACAGATTTTTTTAAAAGAGAAAAAAAATACATAAAAGTTAACCTGTATCCTAGTCCCTCCTGCAGTTGCTACTTGTGAGGAACAACAAGGAACAAAAAGCACAAAAAGCAAGACAGTGATGTCTTGATATTTTTGATGATCTGAATGTGAAGAATTGCTGATCTAGATGATAATGCTTAAAGGACTGATTTGAAAATTTTCATTAAAAATGGGATTTTAAACCTTGCCTCTTGTATCCCACTGTAAATCCATTTGTCTTTGTTGGAGATGTTCTTCACTTAGCCTTGTAAGGTGGTTGAGTGTATGAAGTCATGCTTACCACATGTGCTTAATTAAGTAAATGCGCACAATTAAGCATTGCCGTAAATCATAGCCTTAAGCCTAGGAGAAATTCTTAAGTGACTTTCTGTATTACGTTGACTTAAAGCAAAGCATTGGGCTTAAATGCTTAGATGAGTTCAGCCTAACTGTGGTCAGAAAAGAATTGGGACACCTGGCACATGTATGTATGTCCCAGGCGTAAATAAGCAGAGTTTTGGCAATGCTGAACATAATGGTATTTCCAGGATCAGAAGGAACTCTGTTGATTTATGCTAACAGTCAGTGTGGCTGTGAGATTTTTTTAAAAGGGCTAGCAAAGTAGAGCAGAAAAGAGTATTAGTGTATTCAGTATATTTAGCCTTTCAAGGCTAAATACAGGGTATTGCGTAAAGACCTCATGAGGAATCTTAATAACTTCAGGGCAGATCCAGGTTTGAGTTTAACACTTGTTAAAAAAGAGGAAACCAAACGTAGGAATAAATTGGCCTTTCTCGCATCCTTTGCCTTCCTCTCCTCCCCTACAGCCCCTACTATTTACTTTCTACTTTCTGCGCGAGCTGATGTGTTGTGCTAATCATGTTAAATAATTTTGGCTAATCAGTGTTTTGTAACGTTTTGAGGAATTCTAAGGCTAATCAGACTGTGTACTTGGCAAATATAATGAAATGGTATACAATGAAATTCAGGTTCTTGGGCATGCTTTTACATTTTGAATTAGCGCTAACGTAAGAGTCAATGAAGTCAGCTCAATTAAGATGGCTGCTCTGTAGGACCGTGATAGTTGTCAGTCAGAAAGAAATAGAGTACAATGTGAGGGTGGTCGAAGAGGATAAATTAGGAAGAAGAAAATATTTTAATGCTACCATATAAATCAATGGCATGTCCTTACCTTGAAAATCATGTTCACTTTTGGTCGCCTTATCTCAAAGACATAACAGGAATAGAAACGGTCCAGAGGAGGGCACAGAAAATGAGTAGAGCCATGTGAGAGCCGTTCATATAAGGCTACACTTAAAAGGGCAGGATTGTTATTTAGTTTGGAAAGAAGAAGAACAGGAGGAAATGTGGCAGAGGCATATAAAATAATGAAGGGCATAGATCAGGCCAGTCTGCTGCTTCTCATTACATTTGTCTGTAACAAAATAAAAAGAGAGAACTCAAAATAGACAACAACAGGCCAAAGAGTGATTCATTAGAGTGAGTGAGAAAGTATGCATTTAACTTGTGAACTCAGAGCTGCAGGATGAAATGAAGCCCAGACGATTTATATTAATAAATCCCAACACGAATTTACTTTTAATACTCAAATTGTAGCTTGTAGTCCTTCCAACCAGGATTTAAATAAGAGCTGTCACTCCTCCTCATGAAGGCATAAGGAATTTACTAGCTGGGGAGGAGGAAAACATTTTTCCCCATGGTACTGTATTGCACAATTTAGGTGCAGAATGGAGCAGGAAAGGGGATATACCTTTCCTTGCTGTATTCAGTATTGCTTGCTATCAGAGGCTGCTGTATTACAAGAATTATGCAATGACAATTTTGAAGTTACTGCCCACTGTCAATTTATCAGCTAAGAATTCCATGTGCAAAAAAGTGCTACTTCTCTTTGGGGTCTGAGTTTTACCTCCAGTTTGTGCTCTTTGTTTTCTGTCTGGTCTTGTCAGAGTTTGGTAACTGGCTTGGGGTAGCTAGCCAGAACTGCTCATAATATTTTCCCTTTCTTAGTTGCCTCTAGTCTGTTTGTGACTGTAGAATAAGAATCAATGTACTACATGAGCTTTTAACAGCCTGATCATTATGAGATGAGCATGATCATTAAATGATCTGCACTTTAGTAAGTATCTCTTCTTATATGTCTGACAATTGCACTTAAGTTAGAAATAATCACAATGCTGAATAAATAAAAATAATATAGGTAAGTAACAGTAAAATGTTAGGATATCCAGGGCACTCTGGAAGATAGACACACTCTATTGCACCTTAACTTCATGGGTAGTCACTGGAGTTCCTCTTCTCCACTTACTTTTCATTCGTAAATAATGCAAAAATTTACCAGGCTGCCTTGCTGCAAATAGAGACTTTTAGTTGAACTCAGTGCTTGCTTTTCTCTTAAATTCCTTCTTAGATGAATTAAAATGATAGCATATTGTGAACAGACTGAAAAATCTTAACTTTTTATTTGGGTAGTCAACAGTTACTTGTAAGCTTTCTGACTTTTTTTTATTTGAGAGGAAAGGCAGAAGGTCTTTGTTGTTAGCAATATATCTCTGATTTGTAAAATACAATTTCCTTTAAGGATATTTGAGTACACAGACTTAGCTTCTGCTTGAATGGAACATAAGCACTTTCCTACTAAGTGAATTTGAGCTGAAGAGGTCAGAGCAAAGTATGGAAAAAATACTCACCAATATTTCCCATATTAAAATAAAAAGAACTGTAACTGAAATATACAGTGCCCTTGTCATGTTTGCTTTACCTGAACACTGAGAGGTCAAATCACATCAGCACAGATACTTGCAAATACTGAATTTTATGCTTGTATTTCTGAATTCTTCATTGTGCTGAGGGCTAGTAGTGTTTAGGCATCACCCTTTACCCTTGCTAGCCCTATCCTGCGATTGTACAGCAGGTTTGTGCTGTATGTATATTACCCTACATGACCTACACAATCCATCCCAAAGTGAAATTTTTCCTTTTCCTGAAAGCTGTCTCCTTCTTGCGTGTGTCTTGCAAAGGATGTTCCGTTGTTCGCCGTACTGGTGTTTGGCTCTTGTCTAGATCAATGTTCCCTCATCACAATACCCCTGTCAACACCATGCTATGTATGTGTTAGCTGCACTGTATTACTGTTGTCAAATGGCTCTGCTGTCATGTAGTGTTTAAATGTAAAAGATATAGGTGACGATGTGAAGCTGGAGATTTGTGCTGAAAATCTGGATTTTAAGTTGTCTGCAGCGCAGAAGTTGAAAAGCTGAGACAGTTTTACAATAAATGTAAGCAGTTTAAGCAAGCTTGTAGCTATCAAGATGTGGATGTATGTTTTCCCCTCTGAAATGTGCTGCCTTTCAAGAACACAAGTGTGGCATTTAGGTGACACCGTACTGCTCATCCGTGTGCCCTTTCTGGGGATGACTCTGCTTCTGTCTCCTCCTGTCTGCACACACTGTAACTCTAAGGGTCTTCGGTGACCCTGCCACAGGCTACAAGACCAGTGAGCTGCAGAAGAATCTAAACTTCTAGGGATATAGGAAAAGATGGCAATGAATAAAATGCAGTCCTCTTTTTCACTTCTCTCAGTTTTATTTCAGATCTGTTTGGGGTTTTCTCCCCTGTGTGCTAGAAAAGCTTTACTTGTGATAATTTTTCTCTGGTGTTACTTGTCTGCCTGTTCCTAATTTTTTTCTAGTTTGGTCCAATACTCATAGGTGTTTCTGGTCTTCTCCCAGACTAGGTTGTGGGTGAACTTCCTGGATTACAGTGTTTGTTGAGGATAATTCTGAGTTTCTGACTTAACCGGAAACAAAAACAACAAAAAATCAGAAATAAGAGAAAAGACTGCTTTCCTTCCTCTTTATCTGTTACACTGAAGCAAGGGAGACAGCACAACCTACAGCAGTCCTCAGCAAAGGGAACTAGCATCAGAAGATGACTGCTTTTTTATTACCCTACATTGGAGCATAGACCCTAGCCATATTCAGAGAAGAACCCAAATGTCTCTTGGTCCATGGTCTGTAGTTCCTAGCATATTTAACTGGAAACCCAGATTGATTTAAAAACCAAGTGAAGTTCCTTGTATGGACTGTGCCAGTCTGTTAATGGGTATGGATCAACATACTTCATGGCAGTCAACCAGTCTTGGCAGACTGGTACGAACTAGCTCAAAGTTTTAGGGAGCTCTAACTGGTAGGAGTGGGCAATCCTACGTCCTAAAGAGGTCCTGAACCAAGGAAGGGCTGAGCCCATTAAGAGCAGCCCATTGGGTATAAATGGTAACCTGGGTACAGATGCTGTTATTTATCAGTAACATGTATACAAAAAAGGCATGTTTCTTTATTGTTACCTTTTTTAATTTTATCACAGTTCCTGTATTCCTTCAGAAAAGATTACCTTTCCTTAAAAAAAAAATACCCAAACAAAAACCCCCGACACTTGCAATTAGTCATTACCTACTGTTGCTTGCAATTTGTTGGCAGATTAAGCTACAATCTGTTGCACTATGACAGATCAATTTCTGCAACTCACAAATTCATTACAGAACTGAGCCAAAGCAAAACAACTCTTTCTCTCTCCTTTCCCTCTCCCCCTGGAAAAAAGACACCCCTCCTTCCCCTGCCCTTAGTGCTGCAGCCTCTGGTTAGCTGAGATTCTTAAACTTTTGTGGAAAGGAGCAGATGGGAGGCAAAAGAGGGATGGGAAAAGATGAGCCTTTTGCAATGTAATGGCCTTAATCTGAGTACATGTGCACGTTAATGTGAGATCAGTCCCTGTCCCTGGAGCAAGTTCCTGTGCAGTCCTAAAATAGCATTTCAGTTACTGGATACTGTACAAAATACATTAATACATTTTTTGCTCTAATTTGTGCGTGCATTTTAACCATTATATCCTGACAAAGATTTGGTCGAGGATTGGTGGGATGTTTTGTATCAGATTATTGGTTACAAGATTAGACATGAACATGTGCTTTCTTTCAGAAAACAGTGACCACTTGCTATTTTGTGGGACCTGCCCTTCATCTTTCCTTTGGGTAAGAGGATGCCAGAGACCTGACAGTTGTGTTGCAACGTGTTATTCTTTTGGAGAACATCTTTACATTATCTCCAACAATTCTGAATTAAATAGCATTAATGCTTAGGACACGAAAAGTAGGATAGAAGAATCTTTTCTTTTTCTGTTATCTTTTGTAGCTTTTGTCACCTGACTTGATAAGCCCACCTTCAGTGAAAAAATAGCACAGTGACATTTTCAAAACATGCAGTCCCTTGAGCCTGCAACCTAACACAGACAAGAAAGCTCAGCTTGATTCCAACATTGCTTTGTGATGTGTACTACTCTTTTTCAAGAGCTGGGCTGCAAACAGCTGCTAAATACAGAGAAAGGGGGGAAAACGTTGCTATTATACAGAGTTCAGTTGTACAAAAAGCAGATGCTTTATATAGATTTTATAAGAGAATATGCTTGACATTCCAGGGCATCCTGGGTTTGTTGCTCATGCTACCTTCACTAATTTTGCATAGTGATGAGCAGACACTGGATTGTTTTCTCTGTTTTTCTCAGTTCCCCAAACAGCTCAATCCTGTGTAATGTGTATTGCCAGCAGATCCTGCTGGGGTCGGTGAGCACAGGTATTAGACAGCTTCTTGAAGGAAGCCCTTAGCTTTTCAAAGAAGGGAGGAAAAACTAGCAAATCTTCTCAGTGTTATAAAAGTGCATCCTCATATGAGGCCAGATTTGTGAAAGTGCTCACATTTTAACACCTGAATGGAGCAGCCAGCTTTTTTGACAAGTGCTGGGAGCTGCTACCTCTGAGGTTAACAACA
This sequence comes from Pterocles gutturalis, assembly GCF_000699245.1. NCBI lineage: Eukaryota > Metazoa > Chordata > Aves > Pterocliformes > Pteroclidae > Pterocles > Pterocles gutturalis. Next base: position 63,136 of record NW_010110035.1, on the reverse strand, counting down.
AATTCTCCTAGATTTATTGTCAGGGATGATGATGGCAAGGACGTTTAACTAACTGAATGCATGTGGCACATCAATGTGATGTTAGCAATAGGAAGTGTCACTCTAGCAATATATACCTGTTCACTAGATGTTTCTTAACAGAGCATTGTCCCACTTGTGACATGCTGTGCAATAGGTATAAGGCCAGCTCCAGTGCTTTCCTCTGTGGCTCATTTTAGTTTACACTGTTTACTACTGGAAAAGCTGAATGCCTGAGCTGAACATTTTGGAGTGAGGAGGAAGCAGCCATCCTAGTGTTTGCTTCCTTCTGTGAGCATTTTTTTGAAAATGCGTGCCAGCACTTCCTCCCTACCCACCCCCCCACCCCCCCCAAAAAAAAGAAAAATAAAAAAAAAGAAAAAAAAGAAGTTTTGCTGTCGCAAAGTATTTCACAGCCTTTGAATAAAGTGACGTGTAGGTAGTGATGCTGAATCAGAACACACAGAGAGAGAATCTCCTCTCTCAATGGTTTAGAAATTCCCCTCATCTTCCCTGAATTTTTCACCTCATACATGCATAGCATACACTGATTTGCCCAGGAAGTTATCCAGAAAACTTCAGAACACTTAAAAGCCTGCTTTTTTTTTATTGGTAGTATTTCCGTAGCTCTTTCTGAGGCAAAAATTTCAAGCTGATGTTTACGGCAAATAACGGTAAGATTTGGACTGTAGCCTCCAACACAGAAATTGAGATGATGACAGACTGTTTTTAAACACCTTTAATCACTGCTGAGAAAGGGACATTTTCTTATAATTTTAAGGATAATATAAGACATTGTAGTTGTGTTCTTGCCCTTTAAGAAAGCTATTCTCAAAAAGGGTGTATGCATATTGAAGAGGTGTATGTAGTTCAACATGTTAATTTGTTTTTCATCATTCAGTGGTGCTGTTCTGGTAATGAATCTAAACTTCTGAATTTCAAAACTGAAATGAAAATTCAGAAATCTGAAATGCACTCCATAGAAACTGTATCTTCGATATGTGCTGAAATTCAGAGATACAGATAGGAATTGAGGCTTTATCAAATTATTTGGCTTTCATTAGAGCTGGATAAATAGTAACACATGAAACCTAATTCTATCCAATTTCTTTTTTCTGGTAAATTACTCCCTATACCTCTAGCTTTTCTAGTTCCTGTGTTCCTAGAGTAGCAAGTGTTTTTTCCTCTCAGAGTGTTTTGTTTAAGCATTTAACCCTTCTCTCCCCCCCCTTTTCCCTCCCCTCAACAATATATAGACGTTTCAAAAGAAGTACATTTGGAGACAAATATTTCTTCAATCAGCTTTGAGTACCACTCCTGTACAAGTTGTCTTTTGGGGCTTTTGATGCTTTCAGTGTCCTTCACTTTCTGTATCATGCTGGTAAAAGGAAGGTATGTTTTTTTTGAACAGAATAATTGTAGTATGATACAGGATGTTAACTTTAATTTCCATAGCGTGCCAGATATTAATATTTGCCCATTGGTTCCCAAGTGCAGGTGAACTACAGGCCTTGCATATCAGTCCTGAGGGGAATTGATTCTCTGTGCCAAAATGCCAGCATTGCTCTGAAAAGACAAGCTATGGACACAGACAAACAATTGCAGAAAATATCTCTAACATTAAATACAGTATAAAGAATCTGTTTTTCCCCCTCTTATTATTCCTATTGTTTTATTTCCAGCCCTCTTGCTAGTGGCTGCCTTTGTGGCACTTCAGCTGTGATTAGATGGGCGGGCAAGCAGCTTCCTCTAGAGCTGAAGCCAGCTGGGTGAAAAGACTGGCAAACCCTCAACTCCTCGTCTACCCACTGCCTTCATGGCTGAGTTTATTATCTCCATAGCTCTGTGACATGCCCAGTCTGCATGAGCCAGGGGTCTCAGAGCACAAGTCAATATTCGGTAGTCAGAGCTCCCTTATTATTGCTCTGTTGCTATGCTTATTTTTATGTAGTCGTAACCTAAAAAACTGCCTAATAGCCAAGAGGCTGGGGGGAAGGGAGGAGGAGAGGCAGAGAGAGAGGGTCATCCACTTCTAATGCTGGAAACCCTGTGATAATCTGTTCCGTGCATTCAAATGAAAATATGACTTCTTGGCAGAGAATAGCATTATAATGTAAAATCCCATATGCTGTTATACAGTATGTTGCAATCTGTTTTACTGCTGCCTCTATTCTAACGAGTGAATACTGCCAATAAAGCAATTGAAGATAACACTAATTGCTTATTTCTGTGATCCATAATTTTTATGGCTGCCTTATAGCTCTTTAGTCAAATAGATGTTTTTTGGCCTCTCAGATCTAGAACTCATGTACTGTAGTGATTGAGGCTGAAAATCTGCATGCTGGCCTGAGAGATTTTTCTAAGGTGATGAATGGTGTGTGTGTGAGGGGGAAATAACAGAAAAGTGTTAAAGAAAATAGAAGTCTTAAATCAGTCGTAACAGGTCATAACACTGGATTTCATCAATATTTTTTAATATGAATTGGGCTCTTTCTCTATTTGTCTTGCTTCTTCAGAATTGTCTTTGCTGTGGAGTAATCAGACACTGGTTTTCAAAAATAAAACTTGCTTAAGCTTTTCAGAACAGCAATGGTTATGTGCTTTTCCAGGTGCCTTTGTGCCTCCAAGAGACAGAAATGATACCACTGGCATATGAGGCTAGTCCATTCCTAGTCTTGCATCTTCAAATTGGGGCTAATCTCGTGTATGACCAGTTCTCTCACTTACAGGGTAGGTCCCACCATCTTTTAGCAGCTGTAGCATCATTTGGGTCATTCCCCAAGACTGCAATTCAAAGGTGCACCACTAACTATAAAGTTCTAAAGGCCAGTGAAGAAAACGGGCCAGATTCATAACCCAATGAGGTTCACTTGTGTTCTGGTGGCGGTCTTCAAGGGCCAGCAGAGCCTCCTGTCTGGGTATTCCTGCACTGAGGTTGTGCAGCAGCTTTTAAAGCAGCCCCTTGCAGACCAAGAAAATGGGTTCATGGGTCTCAAAAAGGTGTCTCACAGTCGCTATGAGGAAACTGAACTCCCTGTTAATGGGAAGGTCAGAAACTTCTCCTAAGTAGACCCTTGTTCATCTGTGCAATGCTCTGATGATTAGGGCACTTGCCCTATTTAAAGCAGACATGCTTTGTATTTCCAGTATGAAAGAAGAGGAGGTGAGTACAGCATGATTTGTTAGATAGTAAACTTCTTACTCATTTAGTAACCTGCTTCTTTAATGTTCTGTGTTGTAGGGAGCACTGGTAAGGAGGACAGGTGTTGTTTTGGGGGCTAGTTCCTATTGTAGCCGTGAACCATTCTTCGTGTTTTAGTATATTGTACATTATTGCTCATGTGCTTAATGAACACAACCGTTCATGTTCGTAGAGGGCTGTTAGCGTTCACGTGGTTCAGCCTGACAGTGGGGATAGACTCCAAGGCTATTCACAGCATTGGGAAGGAAGGTGTCTGTAGGTCCTCTCTAGCATCTGGAAGGAAAGGCACCAGTCTCCTGCCCTGGTGGGAAACGGTGGGGCAGGTACAAGCAGCCATCTTTCTGCCTGCCTTGTCTGGCTGCCTGTAAAGGCGAGATGGCAGCAGGGAATAGAAAACAGGCTGAGGCGGCTTCAGCTCAGCAGCTGCCTTCCCCCTGCCACCGACCTCTCAGCAGCGGCGTTGATCAGCTCTG
>NW_010110035.1:39443-54443 GCF_000699245.1 Pterocles gutturalis | reverse complement strand
ATTTTTCTTCCTCTCCATACATGTCTTCCTTTACACCCTGCTTGAGTAAATCCTTTCTATGTGTTTGTTTCCCTCAAAGTGTGACTGACTTGAACATGTGTGCATCTGAGATACTTTGTAAAGAAAAGCTAGATCTAGAAGATATTTTGGCATCTAGTTTTTAAAGTAGTTACTCCCTGCTCATCCTTCTGCTTGTCAGAGTGAGTCCTGTAGCTGAGGACCTGCTGCTGTGATATTTTGTTTTCTGCTCATCCCATATACTCATTTTTCTCCAGAAAACTAAGTAATCTTAGAGGGAAATATTCCTCTCTGTTGCATCCTAGCTATGTGCTGGGTGAGACCTTACTTCCTTAATTTTCTTGAGAAGGAAATGCAACTGTGGAAGGAAGGAGAGCTGCGGTGTGCTGTGGCCAGTCCCCTGTCCCGGCAGTTTTGGGATGACTGCAGAGCACCACGGTGTGGCACCTCTCCTTCCAGGATAGATGTTGTCTATGCTGGTAAAGGCCAGGCTATGGTTGGCCTCTCTGAGGATAAAGACTTTCACATAAGCTAACTGTAGTGTGGAAGAAAGTCAGTACAGAAAGAACAGTGCTCAATGTCTGCTCCTCAGGATGTTAACATCTGTGTTATATATGCTTGCCTTCAGTGAGTGCGGCTTCGTTCCTAATTAGGAATTGTAGTAATCAGCCAAGAGGCTTATTGTGTGAAGTTGAGGAGCCAAAATTGTTTGTGAATTCAGTTCAGATTCAATAGATTTTTTCACCCACCCTAGAAATGTTTCACTTCTACATTTTGCAAGGAAGTGCTTTCATTTTGTAACAAATGTAATTCCCTTCTTAGAGTGTGAAATGGTAATTTTGTTTTGCTGTAGAGACTATTCTTGGGTTGATCCAAACCACTGGTATTGTTGTGAGCTTTTTTTGAAGTTTGGTTGTCAGCTTGAAAAAATTAACTGTTTGCATAGTTGGTTACATGAGACAGATCAACATCTCTGAAGCCATATCTGAGATCAGGGTCTCTGCCAAGAAGTAGGATCAACTGATGAGACTGGACAGCCTCCTGCATTTATTTTGCCATGGGCAAAATGAGGAATCCAATACGTTCCTTACAAAGCTTTGTCTTTGCTGGCTGCATGGTAAGAAAGGGTATGTGTAATGTTTTGCTGCTTCGTTTAGAACTAGCTTAGAATTACTTTTATAGCTTTTCTTTTATAAGTGTCTCTTCTATAACTTTTTAGTTACTTCAGTTCCACTTGTATTTTATGGGTCAACAAATTTACCAAATTCTAGCACTATGGTGTTTCGTTTTTTTTTTTTTTTGTCTGGGGCCTCAGATAAGTCTCTGAGCCAGTGCCCTTAAACAACATGTTGCTGGAGGATTAGATGTTGTGTACAACCTAGAAATTAGAGTAATTGTGGCCTATTTAGGAGATATTAACATATCAGGAATCCCATTCCAAACAAATATGATTTCTAAAATGTTATTACATTGCCACTACAGCATAATCTGAAAACTCAATTAGAAATACAAAAATATGCTTGAAAATGTTTGAAAGCCCATTTTGGTCAATGAAAAGACACCATCAGTGTCAATGGTGTGTTAGACCAAATTCCATGGAAAGGAGTCCATTATCAAGGGGTGACCTTTTTCTTTGAACTGGAATACAAATGTACCAGTCTTAAACCCAAAACCAGAGGAATGTGATGTGATTCCAGCATGTGTGTTTGTTGTTGTGTTTACACCAGTGCATTTCATACCTAAAGAGAAGTCTTCACTGTAGTTCAGACATTTACTTTACACTAGAGTTTGTATTTAACTCTTAACCTTCTGTGGCATTATTCAGTCTGACTAAAATAAAATACCTTAAGCTGTTTTCTTGCCTTTCTCAATGCCCAAATGAGCACTGTGGATTATGCCTAAGGTTGCTGCCCTCCTGCTGTGGACTGTTATGGCGTGGTCATCTTTGTGCAGAAATCCTTTATATGTAGCATTTCATCTTCACCATCTCAATATGCATGTATGTGTGTGTATCTATATATGCATTTAGGAGGTGCTTCAGCTTTTTTTTTTCTTTTTGCCCAATCTGCTGGAATTACTTTCTCAAGCTTTCTGTAACATTGAGTCACTTTGTGCTTCTCATCTGGGCTTGTCAAACTTCATTCTAGAAATAGATAGTACTTGGCTGGTTTTACACTCCTCTTAACTTCGTTTCTACTACTTGCAAGTGCTCTTAAATGTGTGCCCACTAAAAGAAGGTCCTTCCTAGTTTAGATCTCTTTTGATTAGTATCTTGCAATTTCTTGATAATTTTTGAAGCTTGGGTGATGCTGAACACAAGTTGTTTCTTAAGTTTCCAACATGGATTCTACAGTCTGTTGACAAGTGCTGACTCAGAGCTACAGCTGCAAAATGGTTCACAAGTACAACAATTATAAGTATTTCCTTTTCATTCTTAACATTGTCTGTGCTATGTGAGCCCAGACAGTGATGACTTCAGCTATGTGAGGGCTCCACAAACATATAATAGTAGATGCTAGTGTAGAAGGATAATTCTTGGCTCACTTGTGTGTTTTGCATTTTAGGCCCTTTATGCATTTTTTTTTTTTGGGTTAAACAATGATATCTACCTATATAGCAATGTTATCTTTCCCATGGGCTTTTTTACATTGGCAGTCTGGGGGGAGGAGATGTTTCCAAAGGTCATCAAGCAAGCTAATAAACTATTTTAAATGAGATTATGTTGAAATTCTCTCTCTTTAAACTCACTTTTATCCATTTTTTTTGTGTCGTGAACCAAGCCATTGTACAGTATTCCTATTCATAGATGCCAACAAACAGATATCTCCTGTCCTTGTCAGTTTTTTGTTTTTCTCTAAATGTGCCTGTATATATTTATTTGTATTATTTTTGCCAAAATAGCACATTTTAAAAATGAAAGCTTATTTTACCTGCCTCACACCTTGCCCTTTGTACTGGTTATCTATATATTATTCCCCACTTGTCTGTTCATGTATTGCACACAAATGTGGTCCCTGCCATTTGCTTACCCTTGTATTCTCTTTACATGCCTTGGTATGCCTTTTAATTAGATGCACTTCTGTTCTTTCGTTGCTTGTTAACCCTTTTCTTTTGCAAAGCAGTTTACCTTAGCCCTGTTTTTTCCAAAGTCAAGTCCATTTCCCTCAATAACCTTGATTTCACCAGCTATCAGTTATACCACAAATAATTCAGCCTCTAATTAGTCCATCTGTTAACTGTTCAAATACACATGACTTATCTTTATTATGTAATATAATGGTCAGTCTTCTTACCTGCTAGTAATATCTTGTTATGAAAAAATATATTTTTCTACTTTCGATGTTCCCATGTTGCCAATGTGCCCCCTATGGAATATATTGCAGATTACATGGTTTTATAGTTCATGACAAAGAAAGCGATTAGGAGTTCTACCTCTCTGATTTTTTTTTCCGCAATTGTGGTTGCTTCCAAGAAAGTGTAGAGGCTCTGTAGTTACCTCCTCCTTTTCTTTGCCAGATTTTCTTCAACTTACAGAGGTTGATGGTAACAATTTTTTGGAGGTAAAAATATTTACTTCTGATAGCAAAGGATGAATAGTTTTCACCTTAATTTCCTAATGCTAGTGGTATGGGCCAAGGTTAGATATCTGTTGTGTGATGAGAGTTGGTATTAATCTACTACTTAAAACATCTGTCCTGTATTTAGCTATATTTTCTGATATGGCATAGAGTTGAGAACTTCTTGTCCATTTGAGGTTGTCACAATCGAGAGGACTAAACTTTATTGGTCTTTGTTTCTGTTTTTCTACAGTATTTGTCATTGTTTGGGAAAAAACCTGCATGTTCTGAAAGATTAAGATTTGTCTTCCTGGAACATGAGAGTGAGTACGGATAAATGCAAACTGTAGCAGCTGTACTAGACTGTGTATTGTATGTGTGCTCACAGGGGTTTATAAGAATTCAGCTTATTTTGACCCAGAAGAACTATCGTATGCTTGATCTTTATTATTGCACTCTCTCTACAAAATGGGGAAAATGTATCTAGAGCCAGAAAAAAGTTCTCCTTTTGCATTTCATTAAAGATTGCAATCCTGAAAAGATACTTGTACAATTTTATTTTCATGGACTCAGAATTAAGTTGAAACCATATGTTGTTGAAAGTCTCACGGTTTCTCAACTCATGGAGAGATTTCAAGCAACTCAGCTAGCAGTAATAGGTTTCTTAGAAACTAGACAAGAAACTTTTGAACTTTACTTATATAAAATCTCCATTGTAATTTGTTACAAGTCTGTAGCCTCCCTTGAAAGCTGTAAGGTTATACCCTCCACCCCGAATTTCACACAGATATTTTGTTTGTTGTCCTTCAAGTTCCATGTAGCCTTCTTACAAACTAGACAACAATTATGGCAACATGTTGTTCAATGTTATTTGTAAATCTGCTTTATTCTTTCTACCACTTACAGTGGGTCCCAAAAATTCTTTGATGGGACAGAGAAGCATTACTGCCAAAGTCGAATGAGTTACAGCCGCTACCACCCAATTAAAATTATTTTGTGCCAGTTGCTTTTGTTGGGTAGGATCCACACATAATATAATTTTAATCCTGTTTATATACACTCCTGGGACAGATTTGAGATCAGCGTTGCCGTTTAAGAGAGGTTAATCAAGCATACTGTATGCAGCTTTTGTTTCTCTATTGTGTGTGAAAGGTGACTGCAGCTGATGGGATCCTGACTGGCTGTTCGCTGTGAAAACCACTACTTTCTTGTTAACAGAGTGTCTGATCATTAACCTAACCTCAGCCCTGGTGACTCTCTCTGCCTGGTCCTTGGAACTGTGCAGCTGTTGTTATTCACAGAGGAGCTTATAGTTATAAACTGGGTTGTACTGGCAGTGGATACGTGACTGTACAGAGGGTATAAAACAAGTGAAAAATAATTACATCTTCCCTAAAAACAAACACTGTTTTTGTATTCTTGATGTGTTTTATGTATATATAAAGGACATTATGGCAAAATGAAAAAGACACTCATAAAAATCCTTCTTGAAAAGTATTGTTGCTGACAGCCGTGACCTCTGTGAGTCTGCATGTTTACCCATAATTCATAATTAACAAAGACATTAGAACTGCCACTAGAGGATTCTGGGCTTTATTTCTTTCTAACTGGGCAGTACTAATGCTGGAAGTGCTCCCAATTCAGTGATTTAACATTTCAGGAAATCTTGGAGAGGCAGCAGAAGCCTCCTTATATAGTTCATACTCTGGGACTGTGGTTATACAGATACGGCTGAGATAATTATTCAGCTCTTGTTATTGCTGTAGTTCTGCACCTGATCCCTGAGCCATTAGAGCACTCTGCAGGTTATTACAACTATCAAACATCAAGGTCTCTTTTCTAGTCTCTCGACTATGTGGTTATCATTTTACTTCTTTTAAATCCTCCATCTGTGAAGAAAGCTTCTATACTCTAACTTGGAGATCTGCTAACACTTTTTTTTCATGACTTCCCAGATGAGGCTGTTTTCTTACCAGCATATTAACATAAAAAAATAAACTCAGAGTTTCTTCACTTGTGTTGTTTTTATTTTCTCCCTCTTGTTGATTTCTTCTTTGAGATACTGTGCATCTACACTTCAATCTGTGTACAGAATGAACAAGAGTTGTGGGTCTTCAGAACCGCGAGAACCCACGTAATCTCCCCACATGATATTATTTCTGATGGTGGGTTAAGATAGTGTCTATTTCTAGCTGATACACTTCTTTACTTTTTATACATTTTTATCTCATTGCTGCTTTTTGAGGTGGACAAAAATTGAATGAAAATGGAATGGTACCTTTAAATGAGGCTTTGGCTCTCACATTCCTTAAAGATTCATTACTTTGTGTGTTGTAGGAGGGTAGTCCTCAGCTAGCATTTAAGATGGAGAAGCTTGTTAGGAAAAAATATTTACTGTATGTGATAATATCAGTCTATTGTCACCTGGCTTTCACTGATTATCTAAAAACTAAACCAAAAAAAATTGTCAAAGTCATGTAGCTCTGAATATCCTAGTCCTTCTTTAGGTATCCAGGCTGCAGGCATTCACTCAGATGGTGATATTTAAGATAATTTTGTAAAGTAAGAGCCTAAAGCAGACCTCTGTGGGCAGCGTCATGAGGGAAAACAAGGAGCTAATGCTGCTTTATGCACTAGGGAGCTTAGCTTTTGGAAATCTGTGTTTTGCATTATATCAACAAAACACCTGCAAAAGGCATTCTATCAGCACCAGGCAAACTGATGAGGGATCTAATCCACCAAGAGTTGGGGGCAGTCGCAAACAGTATGGCGAAAAGAGGAAACATATGGTTGCCGTACTTAATATTGCTGTACTGTCGTCTCACAACATATTCCTGTAAATGGGCATTAGCTTTATTGGTAGGTAGATCAGAAGGATGTGGAATGCAGGAGAAAATAAAAACATTGTACATGTGGGGTTTCTTTTATTTTTTTAAATACAACGTGTAATTTAACAGATATATGATTTATGTTAGAGGAATAAATGTATAATGCATATTATACTATTTTTTAAATCATAGATATTAGTGTCTCAGGAAAGCTGTGGTTTTATGTAATTAAAGCAAAGGGTAATTATGCTTTGACTTGCACTTTGCTTGTTCTCCAGTTATTCTTATGTATTTTTACTGGCTCCTCTGCATGGCCTTGCATGAGAATAGCACTTTTGCACCAACTCTTTAAGGTATCTCAGCAGCAAAATTTAATATTTTGGCTTTAAAAACCCCACAGTTTCCCAACTGTGTTTTAAGTTCTATTATTATGGCATTAAAATAAAGAGAATTTATCCATAAGTTGTTGGGAGGGACTTGAATATTCTCTTATACTGGGATAACTCTGAAATTTATAAAGTAAGGGTGTATCTGACCAGTGGAACTGGTTAAAAATGTAAAAATATGTGGGTTTTAAGATTTGAATGACCTGTTAATATTCTTTCTACAATTTTGAGAGCTACAAGAAAAGGCAACTTTTAAACCATTTTTTAAATGAGTCCATTGTTTAAGCTTTAAAATTACTGACTGATTAATTGTAAGAGCATATTATTCATGCACACACCTCCAACTAGCTACATTGCAGGCCTGAATAGCCTTAAGCAGTTACATAAAAAAAAAAAAAATCTAAATCTTATCTTTCAGATGGCTAAAGCACTCTCGTGTTGATCCTAGAACCTACGTGTGCACATACAAAATACTTTTTATTTTTAATTCTCTTATTGTAAGTATAAAACACTGTTCTCAGAATTCCCCGTTAACATTGTTGATGAAAACACAAAGCTAGGGAAATAACCAGTAATATTCAGCTAAGTAAATTATCTTTTTCTTAAAGATACATTAATTAGGAAGTAGCATCAAAACAATTTAGAGCACAAAGAAAAGGTGTTGGGAAAAGCACTGAGAAGATAAGTGGTGTCACCCTTAATATAGAGTCCTGTTGTTCTACGTACCTTTCTCTTGTTAAAAACCAATGTGTGCTTCCACTTTAAAGCTTAGTCTTACAATTCCATGCTTAGGTGCAAAAACTTGTAATTGCGTCCCATTGGATTTAGAACAGATTTGACTTTGGCTTTAGGATGAAATAATCAGCATCTAGTTATCATTAATCCCCATCTTTGAAGAATAATAACTAGGTTTATTATATTTATTAGCTTATAACTTGCTTTAGAATATGAAATTGCATCAATCAGAAAATGGATCGTGACTTTTCAGGTATTTAATATAATAGAATAAGTAGAGCCTTGTTATGATGTTTCTCATAAAAAGTGAGTTATGGGAAATTGATATAAATGGTTAATTATACATTTTTACTTTTTTTTTTTTAGGACCACAGTAGTAAAACATATTGGGATGTCACAGTTATACTTGTGTAGGCTTCTTGCTTCCCTGTGCCATCATCACTTCATCGTGTTCAGACACACATGCTACTGTGAATGACACTGTGGCGCTCTGGTATCTTTGGAACAAACGTGACTTCACTTTAATGTTTTTTATTTTCAAGACAGAAATGCATGCTGTGTTTATTGTGTGTGAGGGATCAGCAATGGAGGGCTGCTCCAGGCAGGCCAGGAGCTGAGGGTGACAACAAGGCTGGTAGGGGCAGTGGTGTCAAGGATAAATGACATGGTCCCGCAGCACCAGAGCAAGACAAAGTCAGGTCCAGTCCAGTGATGGTAAGCAGGCTTAATGACAGATCACCAGGGAAATCCACAGCAAAGTGGCTAGATCAAGCCAGGAAGGCAAGTTAGTTCAGGATCATCGAGGTACATGGCCAGGCATAGTCACACCTGTGACGTAGCTGAGGTGAGGACTAGAAGGCAAGATCCAGACCTCCTGACCCCAAATGCAGTTCCTATAAATATAGCAAAGCAGGTCTTGCACAGTTCTTTTTACAGCAGTCTGATCCAAGGTTACATAGCTGCAGCATATCCGAGATGGCCTTGAACACAGGCAGCCAAATCTGGGGTTTGAAGGCTGCATGTGCATGAAAGTATGGCATTACATGATTGGTCTTTTGGATAAACACAACTGTTCAATGAGAAACCAAGAACTTATTCTTTGTTTGTAGTCCCTAAGCCTAACCTGAACTGCTGATCTTCAAATTAAAGGTAAGTTGCATTCCTTAAGTTTCACAATGTTTCTGTGGACTTAGCCACACTGGCTCCTAGAGCAAATTGGAAATGAGCAACTAAATCCTTGTGCATGGTTTAGAAATGTAATGCTTTGAAAAACTGCTGACTAGCACGTTGTCCAGGACTCACTGCTGCCTAGATAAATACCATACACTGAAAGGAAAAGTTTGCATGTACTTTTCATGGATGTTTTATAGGACTATATTCTGTGTTATTCAGAATTTGCATAATCTTTCCTGTGTGTTGTACAGATGCTCTTGATTGACAGATTATGCCTTTTTTTTTTTTCTCAATTCAAGAAAGTAACACGTTTTAAAAACCTAGTGGTAAAGGATACCTACCTGACTACATGGAAACTCCTACAGAGACTTGTCTTGCTAGTAGTTTTACCAGACAGGTGTGTGAATGTTTGGAAAATCAGAGTGCTGGCGAAATGTTTCAGGCTATCAAGCAAAAGTTAGGAGAGTATGTAACAAAACAGTGCTTACGTGTCTTCATCCTTCTATGTGTCGTGTCTATAGTTCTTCCCATATTTTCATAGAGGATTGCACTCATCAGTGTTCTGTGTTGTCTTCTGCTACAGAGGGGCTGTCAGCAGCGGATTCATCCAAACTGGAAAGAATACAGTGGCAAAGGATGGGGCTGGAGGCTGGGGAAGAGATCAGGATTGTATGGTTGTTTTCTGGGAAGCTGAAACTGCCAACTGTGTCTACCTATTCTGTCAAAATAATACCGCTTTGGGATTGAGCACCCTGCTGTGGTGCGTTTTGCCTTGGTAACATAAGGGAGTATGACTTCTTTAATAAAGGGGTGAGTTGAGCATTTAACAGATTATTAGCATACAAATATAACACTGGAAAAGAAGGTCTGGCAAAGCCACCACTACTGCAGGGAAGAGAAATCACAGCTCAAATACACTGATATGTACACCACAAAACCAAAAGGAAAAACTTGGCCGCAACCTTACCTTGCTCCACTGCAACTGTCTTTGCAGCAAATATTTTATGTAAACTCACCCTCTGCTTGGAGACTTCTTGGGTAATTAGATAATAGGAGATGGTGCTTCAGTTCTTGTTTATTTCTGTTGTGGTTTTCTCACCTTTCCAATGGATTAGGAGCAACACCTTATTTTTTGCCCCACAGAAGTTAAGCTTTAAAGAAGTATCTTAAAATGAGGTTAGATTTTACATTGTATTCTTACATAGTAGTCGTTTGGTAATGTTAAAAGTCTCTATTCTGTTCTCTGTTTTAATGCATGCATGTCACTAGTGGTTAGGTGTGCAGTGATATATCCTTTTCCATTTCAAAAGCATTGATCTAAGTCTCCTTCACTGAGAGGGATTTTTTCCTTTTTTTCCCCCCTATTTTTTTTTTTTTCTTAAATAAATCTTAGTGAAACAGTGTAACGTTTCAGGTCAGTCCTGTAGGACCACTCTGGTCTCAGCGTAACCCCTGCTACCCCTGCTGCAGAGCATGGAAACTTGCTGGCACAGTATTGCAAAGTGACTCTGCAGGGGCTGGATGACTTCCAGCCAGGAATGAACCACAGCCAAGAAATGCCAATATGGATAATGCAAACAAGAGAGATTTGGGGCACATTTCGATTTAACCATCTGATTTAATTGACAGAATAAATGCACCTGTCATCAGGTAATATTCTTGTGATTAGTTTTGGCTTTGCTGATGAAATGATGTTAAAAGAATGTCAGAACAACCTGTCCTGGGACTCCTACGGGCAGTTTCAAGCTAGGGAAGGTCAGTTTTCAGCTAGATAAAATATTCAAAATTACCTCTTCCTTCTTTTCTCCTTTGTGATTGCATGTGTCTTTTACTGAGACACAGAGCAATTTATCTTGCATGTTTTCCCTCTGCAGCCATTCTTATGGGTCTGCTGGTCTAAACAAACACATTTAAGTGCAACAATTGCCTGCTCTTATACAGGCTTTGTTAAGGCTATTCTGTATTTGGGAGGAGATGCATTCACAAGGACACCGTTTTCCCTTTCGTCACCGTTTTCCCAATGTTGTCATTCAGAATTGGTGGCCTTTGTGGAAATTGCAGCTCGTTTAAGAGCGGAGGTGTGGTGCATGCCAGAGCCTTTTGCCTCCATAAGTAGCTGGTTAATAAGAAAAAGACTGGCTTCTGCAGCCCTGGGGCCATACCCACCATAATTTACTCCCTTCTACCAGGAAGCAGGAGTTTGTTCTAAGTAAGAGTGTGCCAGGACCTCCTTTTAACTAGGACAGATGCCATTTATTGGCCGTTTCAGTGGATGTAAAGGTAAAAGATGGGTTAATCAAAGTTGTGTTTATTGTTACTGGATGTGATGGAGTGCCTGTATGTGCAAACTGTGGGTAAGACCCATTTTGCTGGTACTTGATGAGGAAAAACTTTTGGTCTGAAACGGTGAATTGTCAAGGTGGACAAAGGTTTGGAGAAAAGACAGATGAAGATCTCCATTTTATGGGGGAACTCTTCTACTGGAGGGCAAAGGGTCCTAAGGAGGAATTACACCTCCTCCATAGTACCTGCTGCACTGACTTACATTGCCATGTTGCATGAAATGGTTGCGGCCAAGTGGCTGCACATCCCTCAGTACAGATGGAGCTACATCTGTCCCTTTTTCAAAGGGGGAAACTGAGGACAATGCAATTTAGTGACTTGCCAGAGGTCACGGCTAAGGTCTGTGACAGCACAGGGAATAAACCTACATTCCTTGAGGCCCACGGCCTTATCCACAAGACAACACTTCTGTTAATAAAAAAGAGGTAACAGTAACATTTTTTTTTCAGCACCACAGTTCTAGTGGTGTTTAATCTTAATTTTGGCATATCTAGAAGCTTCACTTTGATATTTATTGGTTTTAAGCAGGGATATTAATGAACCTGAATTGACAAAACTTGTTGAAAACCTGAATGTACAGTTGGGACAGCCTCCCTGTGAACAGTTAGCACAGGCCACCCAAAATGCTCCAGTGAAGTTAGACACTTGGACACTTGCTTTTGGGGAAAGGTTAGTTCAAACTCCTGTGTCTGCTTCACACTAAGATGGCTGAAGTAGCAGTGCCAGTCAGGGATTTTGACTAGATAAATAAATTCGATGTTTGAATATGTTTATGTGCCAAAGTATAACTTGTGAGAAAACAAATTGTTTCTGATTGACAAGTTACAAATGTAGGGGGGGAAATGTAAGCTAACTTTCTCATGAACTGGATTGCATAGCCTAAGTGGAACAAAATGTGAAATATCTCTCTCTTGAATAATTTTTTTTTTTTTTTTTAACTAAGTCTGCATGAATGGGATTGGAGAGAAAGTGGTGAAACTTTTCCCATGTTGAGATACTGCAAAGATTTAGACATCATCAAATTCCATTTAAGTTACATGTTGCATGGGGTTTGAGGTTGCACTGGTTTATTGCACAGGTGTGAATTTCATCTGGAGAGCAGAATTGCTGTACAAGTGCTCTTGAAGGTGGTTTTTTGGTCAATTTTCTAAGCATAAACACACGTTAGCTTCCAGATAGCACTGAAGTACTGGTTAATTTACTGACAGTTAATGATGAAATTTGGGGTTGCACACAGTTTCACTCTCACGGCTTAAATAAGGTTTTGATTTCAACCTATTTACACACTACATCATGAAACAAGTTGGTTAATGACCAGACACAAGAGAGTGCTCTCAGTCTGCTGATACCAGTGGGAATGCTGTGTGGGGTGGAGGTACTATGTGGTACATGGTGCTGGATTAGTAATATCACAGACAAAATGTGGTTTCTGTGATAAGAGCATTCTTTAAAGTAATTTCTAAATTCCATTTGTAAGCCTCTGTTAAAGAGTCTCACTGGGTTCCTTAGTAAATGCTAAAAACCAGTAGACTGATGTAAAAAATGTTAAAGCAGTATGTATTTATGTCTTTGATAAGACAGTCCAAACAGGCATGCCATGGCTCCTGCATGCTCATAGCACGTTATTCAGCAACAGGTCTGGAATACAGGGAAGGTTCTCACTTGGGTTAAATGTTAGCATTTGTGCCCTCCTGCACAGTTTTATTCCCATTGGTGCCAACATGAAAACTCCTTTTATTATGTATCACCATATTTTCAGGAATAATTTTTATTTTTGGACAAGGGTAGTGCTCCATCAAATATGTACATAGTTCTTTTTTATGAATTAGGAAGCCTGTTTTAACTCTTAATTCTACATGACAGTGCTTCCCATTTTATGTCCACTTACAGAGGATTGGAAATATTCAACTTGGGAGTTATTTTCTTCTAATTTACACCAGGAGAATATGTATCGGGTATAATTGTATTGATTTCAGGGAGAGTATGTAAGGCAAGGACTCTAAGACTTCAAAACAGCTCAGGAAAATGGGTCTGTGCATATTTTAGATTTAGGTTTGTCAGATTAAACACACTAAAATTCTATGAGAGAAGAAACACTAAAATATCACTGTAAAATGAATTCACCAGATGGACAAGGCTCACAGGAAGAGAGGAGAAACCAAAAACAAGTTTGAAGCTTCCATGTTGTTGGAAGTATGGCCACTTAACTCCTTTACCTCAAAATTTGAAAATAAAATTCTAGGTTATAATGAAAAATTAGGTGACTGAGGAATATATAGTATCATTTAGAACTATGGTGTAGCTTGTAAACATGGGAAGTGTTTTTTCAATAGTATAGGAGGGACTTGGCATTATAGACAGAAGAAAACCTTAATTTGGTTTTGAAAGTAAAACTGTTCAGCAAATAAAATGCAAATGATTTTCCAGTTCCTCTCTGTCTAGTTTTTGACATTCTACAAATAATCAACTGATTCAGCTTTCATGAAATAGTTCTACTCCTCCTCTGTCCCAGCTTTAAGTTTCAGCTAACTCTTGAGTAGATGTGTCCTAGGTAACAGCAGCTTTCCTGAAGCTTATAAGCACACTCAAAGCGAGTTTTACAAGCATCATTAGAGCAAAGTGTTTCTGGCTGATGGATGTGCAGCAGGATCACTTCCCTAGACTGGTTTTCTTTGCTTCCCCTAATCTGTTTCAACTTCCCTATCAGTGTGAACAACTCACTTGCTTTTGCTACCAAAAGTGCAGTGCAGCTCCTGAGTCAGTGAAGAGGAGAAAAATTAGCTCTGTGTGTGTACAGATGTGGTATTGAGTTGGTCTGAAAAAAAGTTGGTGAGGGTGGAGCAGTTGTATTGCTACTGGTTCACCCCTGGAAGGGTGTCACCATTCCATGGCTGGTGGCAGGGGAGGGCTCTGAGGCAACCTGGGAAGCTAGAAGAACCTTTTGCTTCTAGGGAGAAAAACGGAGCATTTGGAGAAAGAAAAGAGAGTTGAAGCTATACTTAATTTTTTTTGATTTGTTTTCTACTTAGGGTATTGGAAAAACAAAGTGACTTTTAATCCCAGGAACCAAAGTATATCATAGAGTAAATGGGTTCAAATTCTATTAAGCTAACGAGCAGTGCTCCTGCTGTCCTGGGGGTGGCTTTGGCACTAAGTCTTAATATTAATTCCCAGTTTCCGTACAGCTATCCCACCACGTCATTAAATCTCACAGGAAATGCAAATACAAGTTGCCTGTCATTTATCAATTAAAATATTGTTTAACATTTGCGGTATATACACAGCCTATTAAAAAATTCAGTGGTGCATGCTTAGAAGCAAAATGTATTACTGTAGATATCAGTAGATAACTATTTATAATTAATCCTGTAGGAAAAACAGTTATAACAGTAAGAAACATCTAAACTAAATGGAGGGTGAAAATGCCTTAAGTTGTTTCCATGGGTGTTTAGGCTACTGGTTTGATCATTTCAGGGTCAGCCTTCATTCAGACAGCAATACAAGTGAGCCAGGATTCATTGCCCAGCAAAGAGTAAATGCTCTGAGACAGGATGAGTCTCATTCCATGATCTAGTTTTTGGTATGCTGAAAAAAAGATGTTATGTTTTGGTTTGAGAGACTGTACAGATACAGCAGCTTTTGTTGCAGTACACTCTGTGGTCGAAAAAGCCTAGTTGAGTTCCAGCTAAACCAGACCTGCAGAGGTGCCTGTCACAGGTGTTTCAATCAGTTCTTCCACAGAAAGAATTCTTAATTCTCCTTAATATTCACATCATCAACTGGGGAGAACCTTCATTTCCGTCTATTAGCATGGTTTCCACCTGTAGGACATGAAAAATTATCTGAATTGAGTTAATAAGTGATCTTCCTGAGAAATTACTACATAATCAATTTTTAGCTGGAGAATACTTTACATTAATGACTTTACTGGTCATTCTGCCTCTAATACTTAAATTGTCA
>NW_010110035.1:31383-39428 GCF_000699245.1 Pterocles gutturalis | reverse complement strand
TCCGATGGTCTCTAAGACAGCCCATTTTCTTCCCTTCTCAGCGTATATATGTAAATACATAGGCCTTTTACACCTGATTCCTAATGACTGAGAATTTCCCAGACAGAGCTAAGTGACCTTTCTTAAAAGTATGGGGCGCTTCCTAGAAGTAAAGTGTGTCAAATGGAAATTATTAAACCCAAAATACAGTTATATTACTGCAAGTGAGGCAGGATCTGTTCTTGCAGCCCTAGGGCTGAGGGAATTCTAGAGGCTGCTGCAGTCATGCTGTTGGTCTGAGCCTGGCAGCTAACCCACCCCCCCACCCCGAGGGCTGACATGCCCAGGGATATTCCCACTATATATATATTTATTATGTTTAGGTAGATTTGGGTTTGTTTGTTTTTAAGAAGTGTCTTATTTCTAAGCTAATATGATTCTTGGCCATTTATTGTTGATTTTTCAGGTGTATGTTTCTCTCCAACACTCACTCTCTTTTAATGTAAAGGATAGTTCTTTAATTTAAACTTGAAACATATCATTGATGTAACCATGCTTTGCTGTCAGTCTCTGGTGTCTTAAAACAAAATTCCAGACTAAAAAACCTTTAGGACATGGAGGAAAAAAACACAAATGAGAAGTGAGTTAAACTCTTATGCATTTCTACAGGTGCATTGGTAAACATTAGAATAGCTGTAAACTTATGAAGATGGCAAAATGACTTGTGTGTACAGCGTTGTAAAGATCTGTCTTGTTGCTGACCTGTATTGGCCAGCTTCTGAAAGGCTGTTTTTCCATGTAGCATTTCAAAGTTGTGCACAGGTGGTCACTGCATTGATGGTGTGTACGGCCTCTGACACCCTGTTCTTCACTTGCAAGCAAGCCAAAGTTCACACAGCCTTAGGGCATTGCTAGAAACTCCTCGGGCTCCCGGTACTTCAAGGTGAACGCAACATGAGTTGGCATTCAAAATCTGCTGCCACTTCTGTGTGCATTGGAGTGTATGAGAAAGCCTTAAACTTAAATTGTATAATCCTTACACCTTCTGCAAGTACTGTGCGTGTCAACTATATCAGCTGCTGTGTGGCTGGATCTCTGTCTTATCTTTCATCTTCTGCTAGTGAGAATGACTCAGATGCCTAAACATACCAGCTTACAGCACCTGAAACATCTGCAAGGAATGACATGCAGTACAACACATGGTCTATAGTTGACCTACCAGTGGCAACTTGCAGCAGACCAGACCCTCTAGAGGGTCCAAAATGACCCCAGCTGTTGTGTTGGGGACATGAATCCTACGTGGTATGTTGATTACATGGAAGTTCTTGAATGTGTCCCAACAACCAGGAGGTATGCTCAAAATTCAGTACTGTGTTGATGAAGCAGATTTATGTGAGTTAACTGCCTAAGTTAATGTTATGTGTTTTTAAGATTCAAAAATACCAAATCCCAATAATTATTAATATGCTACTGTAAGAACCCATATTTCAGGCTGAATGCTCCAAATCACAGTAAAATTATGGGCAGAAAAGTAGTTTAGCACATATTTGTTAGGACAGTAGTGGAACAAGATGATGCATTGCATTCAGTAGACATTTATTCTTGATGAAATGTTACAATTTCAAAAAAAAAAAAAAAGAAGAAATTATTTAGACAAAAAGAAAATAATTTAGGGTGAGGAGTGATACAATGAAAGATATTGTCTAAATCTTTTTTTATGATGGTAACAGTTGGAAAAAAAGCTAACTGTAGCTCTGCAAAACCAGAATTTGGTCTTTGGCATGCTGCTTTCAGAAAGCAGTAACAGGACAAATTATCACCCCTTTAATGTTTCTAAAAATTACATGTATGGAAAATAGCATAAAATCTTTTTTAGATAGTACTTTGGAAGTTTTTATCATATAGAACATCAGTGGTGGAGGAAAACTCTGAATGTCTGCATTGGTTTCTAATGAGGACAGTGTATTTTCCTTGTTAAGCTCTGTATTGTTTGTAGATGTTGAGAAGGAAAGCGATCAAGCAATACAGGGCTTCTTGTTAACACAAACTGCTTACTTACAGCTGTTTGTGGCTCCTGATGCTGCTATTTGCAGAGGCAAGATCCAACTCCTGCACTTGCACAGGTCTTTGGGTAGGACTGAGGCCCTGAGGCTGAAAGAACTGGTCTGTACATTAGTGTTTCACCCCTTTCTTTGTTTACTGAAGACTAACGAGACCTCTAGTTTTCATTTGTAAAGGATCTCCCCTCTAACACATATGTTTAAGATAGATTCATTATTAGGGATGCTGGGCGTGGCTAAATGTAAGGCAGAAGAGACTTTATTTTCATAAATGTTTTCAGCCATCTGACATATTCCTAATACACGGAAGGTTTAATATATCAGAAGTTTGTTTCCTTCAAACATTGATCTAAGTACTACTGTTACATGTTTTAGGACTTAGTTTTTATTCATAAAGTCTATTATCTCAATGAACATACATTTAGATTAGCTGTGTTGTGTGTAAAATAGAGCATTAGAACAGTTTTATTCTATCGTCCTTTCTAACAGGCTTTTTTTGGACTGTTCTTCCATGAATAGTTGTGTGAGCCAATTTTGTGTTGCAGTTACCTGTTGCACTAACTCGGATTTTTTTTTTACTTATCCTTTGCACATCTGTGTTACCTTTCTGCATGGCCACTGTTTCTCTCCTGTTGTACAGACTCTGCTGTACAGAAGTTTGTCTAAATACTTTTGGTTGTGCGAAGTTGTAGTAATAGTAATAATTTTGGTGGCACTGACTCAGTGCTCCCCATCAGCACCAATTTTGGATCTTGCTCTGCCACTGCAACTTTTCCCCCCAATTCTGTCTGTGTGTAAGTTGGGCAAATGGCTCGTTTAAAAACAATATATTAACTTCTTGCTTGTTTGAAATACTTGGAGGTTTGAAGTAAAAAATGACTGATTATTCAAAGCAGGAAACTTCAAGACAATAAACTATCTTGGAAATCCCTGAAAACCTGCCAACTGACTTTTGGTGTGCACCAGCCATTCCTATTCTCCTCTAAAGAACCTTGCCAAAACCTTAACATCTGTCCAAATTGCATACAGCATCCTGAGAAAAACTCCTTCCTGTTTTACTTTTGAACTGACAAACTTTTCTAGAAAATGCTAAAATCTAAATGCACAAATAGAGCCTATATGTGCTCAGTAATAACGCAACACCCTCATTTAAAGCAGATTGTCCTGCTTCAGAGGCTTCAATAGCTAAATGCAGGAATTTGAGCTGAGAGGGGGGGAAGATACTGGAGCAACATTTTTATTTTGGAAAAAATGAAAATAAAAGTTTTTCGAATCCCTAAAACTGTATTGAAATGAAAATATTTCCTAATAATAGAAACAGTTTTATTTAAGATATACCTGATGTAATTTTGAAAAATATAACAAGCATAAGTGCTGATTCCCCCTAACAGCAGTCAAACAACTGATCCCACTCAACACCATAAAACACACGTTAAATCTATTTGTTTCCACAGCTCTAAAATGGCAACAAGAACCATTTATATGACTGCGTTAATATATATGATTCCATTACAGTTTTGATGCCTTGAAAGATGGCACATAGGGGCTTTGTATGACCTTTCCTTTAATTTTTGAGTAGTTTTGAAGTGCTATTAAGAGGTGATCAGTGGTAATTGTCTTAAGGATGCCACCTGCCCTTCTAATAAGGATGTTCAGTGAGACCTGACCTTAAGATCTGATAGATCTGATTTGATTTTTAAAAAGGTGTGTCCAGATAAGTGAAGCATGTGAGTTACCTGCTTTACACAAAAAACCCCAAAAAACCATAATAAAAAAACCCCACAAACCACCCCCCCCCCCAAAAAAAAAAAAAAAAAAAGAAAAAAATAAGAGCAGTTGATTCTGTTGTAATTCACATCTCATAATATCAAATGTAATACTAGAAAATAGAATATCTCATTTTGGAACCGGCTTCTATGGTTACAAATGCTCTAAACTGATATTAAGGATAGACCAAATATCTAGTTAATGTTACACCCATCATCACACAATTAACATTTTCCTGATTAGTATAACTCTTAGATACTTTTTTCCTGTTTCTGTCATTCATATTAAATTATGTTCTCGCTTCCGTGCCTTTAGTAGTTAACTTCGTGGTCTGAAAACAGTTTACTATGCCTGCAGACCAAAGCTGACGGATCCAGGTGTGGGACAGTCTCTTTAGCATTCATGTCAATTATATTACATTAGGGCTTTCCATTAATTTTGTCTTCCAACTTCATGAAACACTAAAAGGCAGATTCATCTTTCCCCTGATGTAATTGTATTGATTTCAGTGGTGCTATTGCCAAGGGAAACAGCAATAAATGACAAGAGATTCTGGCCCAAGTTTTACCAGCCTGAACTTTGTTCCAGAACAGTTGCTGAACATGACTGTTATTAACTTGTTTGCTTATTTACAGACCTTTTCTTCCTGTGACCCCAGTATTCTGTGACTTTCGTAGCTGCAATCATTAAGCAAATTGTGTAATCCAGTTTGATGTTAGTTTT
This sequence comes from Pterocles gutturalis, assembly GCF_000699245.1. Classification (NCBI taxonomy): domain Eukaryota; kingdom Metazoa; phylum Chordata; class Aves; order Pterocliformes; family Pteroclidae; genus Pterocles; species Pterocles gutturalis. The sequence continues at coordinate 34,899 of NW_010110035.1, read as the reverse complement.
CAGTAATTCAGTATTTAGTTCTAGAATGACAATCTAATTTTGTCAGAAAACCTTTGTCATATTGCATAAGCCATTTATATTCCAAGGTTTTCTCTTATTAGACTATCTCAGATGTGACATGCCTTCCTCTTTCGTATAATCCTGTTATGAGCATTCCCTGCGTTTAACCTACTTTCTCATACAGGTTATTTGGATCCCAAGAAGTAATTTGTTATGAGAAAGATGAGCTATACTGGCGTCTTGTTGTTCTGTTCCCTCTCTGATGTACAGTGTTTTTAATATAAATAGCAGAATTCTCTATTATCAGTAACTAGTTTACTTGTTTTAGAATAACTGTGTGATTATGAATGGGGCGGTCTGATAATTATTTTTTTTCTTCTTGCTGTTGTATTAGTTGAGTTGGTGGTGAAGTATGATTTCTGCTCAGGTTTTTCTGGTACAGGATCAATATCTCCAGCTGCAATTACTAATCTACAGATACATTTATTAGTACTGTAAACGGCGGGTAAGGTTGACTTGCAGTATCTGTTCAGACAAGAAATACAGTAACAGATATTGTTGTATTGGAAAAAGTGAGCTGCAAGTGGGCAGGTGGGCTGATTAGTGATTAGAATAAGAAGGAATAATAATAATGTTTATGGGCTTATAGCTCTAGGCACTTTATAAATACAGAAGCTAGACATCTCCTCTGAAGACTGTAGGCTGCTGCCCTCTTGTTTTGACTGTGTGGTCGTTCTAGGCAGGTAGAATCAGTCGAGCATTACTGTGCTCTGTCTCTCTGCAGACGTGTTTGGGTGGGATCTGTAGCAACCCAAGTGTTTGTTGCAGCAGTGTCAAATCTTGGTATTTTGGGGGGTTTTTGGACCTGTTTTTTTGTTCCCCCACTGCTGTGCAGTGAAATACATGACTTTCATAGCATTGAGAAATCTCCTTGTATTAAAGGGCATGGAAAATACAGCGTTGTAAAACACACACAGACAGAATTGGTAGTGAGATTACACTCATTGGTTTACCAACTCTACAAACTTACACTCATTTAAAATACAAGTAATCCTTTGAATACTGAGAACCGTTACAGGCATGTTGAAGAACTGTGTGGTGTCAGCACTCAGTCAGTAATTGGAAGGTGTGGGCAGGTTCCTGTTTACTATGTGTGTGCAGACCACTATAAATTGAGCTATTAAGATGTAAACAAACAAACAAAGTGCCCAAAACTGGTCAAGTAGATTTATTTTACAGGAAATGCTGGCATGGAAAAATGGTGCCAGTATCAACTATTTCTTTCCAAAATGCTGTGCAAAGGAAAAAAAAAAAAACAACAAACAAACAAAAAAAACCCCAAAAAAGCTAACAAAAGCCCATGCAAACATCTAATAAAAGTGAAGACGGAAAAAATTGCTTGAAAGTAGAGTCAAAACACCAGGTAGGAGGCAGTAACATGAATAAGCAAAAATGATACAAATTCCATACAACATCCGAGATGAGATTGCAGTGTCAAGACAATGGAATCATACACTGAAAATGGCGTTTAAACTCCATTCTAGAAACATTATTACTACACTGTGATGATATTTAACAGAAAAGTTTTTATTTTAGTCTTACATGTGTTCTAAAAGTGAGATGAATGTATGTATCAAAAAATTAAGACTATATCTAAAACTTTGCTTTAAAAAAGATTACAATGGCACATATATTTTAAAAAAATAATTGGTTCCTGTTTTTTGAAAAACTGAATATTTAGCTTATGATAAATGCTAATACAACTTTTCATTTTTGTTAGCCCAGCTATATACTAACTGAAGAATTCATATAAATAGTTGAGGTGGATGGCCTGTTGATACTGTACAGAAATAAGCTTTCTTAAAATATCTCTTTGCTGCCATCAGCAGTGCCTACTTAGAATAAACTGACCTTCAGGCCTCTAGCACTGCAACTGAAATGGATTTTTTTTTATATACTTTTAAGGAAAAAAAAATAATTTCGTTCTTCAGATCATTGTTATTGCATGATAAATGTTTGCTGTATGAAATACATTCACAGATGGTCCCTAAACATAAGCAGCACATTCTGTGTATATAAGATAAGTCATTATTTGGTTTCTCTGTGTTTTCACATTTAACCTGTTAGGGGAAAAAAAACAAAAAAATATGGCAGAAAAGAAATATCTCTCAATGTTCAGGTGCTACAGCCCAGCTGATCCTTTGTGCAGCTGCAACTCCAGTGCTGCCATCTGACTCCTCGGCTCCCAAGGCTTTGGAAAGAAACGCAGCTGGCTTAATAAAAGCTTTGTGGCAAGTCTAAAGTTATGCACGATTGATTTACTGATCGTCGTCCCAGCAGTTCTTGTAATTTTATGCCAATCAGACACCCTTAAATAATTCCATGAATTTCTTCTTATGAAGTACTCCTCAGAATCTTTCCCAGTCAGGTATAGGTCGTTACAGGAAAATACAGAAAAAGTCTCTTGCAAGCAGCAGATACGACTGCATTTTGTCTGGAGTCTCTGTGATTTGGGGGTACCTTTCACATATGCACTTAACTTTGTGTATGCTAAAAGTTTGCAGAAGTTCACAAAGCAATCAGAAAGAGTGGCAGGAGCTGTTAAGCACAGATATCACCTTTGCCTCAGGAAATTCCTGAGCAGCAAATTCATGGAGGCTGGGACAAGATGTTGGTGAAATAACCTTATAATCTGCCTTGTTCTCATGTTCTTCCCAACATTAACTCTAGTTAGCTACTGGCTATTTAAGAGACTTGTGTGGACACGCAAGCACTGCGTCTGGGAGGACTCAAAAAAGGATAGCAGATGCAAACAGGTTATTCTTTGCTTAAACTATAGCTGTAACCATAGCTGGTCCCTTTTCCCCCATAGGCATTAATCTTCTATTCAGTCTGCATCACAGGAGGTAATGGATGCAGTGATGGAGAACAGAGCTTTTACACAAAAGACACTGATTCATAGTCTTATCTCTGGTCTCTCTTTTCAGGTTTCTTTTGGATTCTGTGAAGTTTATTAGCTATTAATTTCTATTTTACATAATTTTATTTCTTCTTATAGCTGCTTAAAGGTAGAAAGATGGGAAGATTTTTCATTTAGTGCATTAAAATCAAGTTCTACATAACCACTTCAGAGGAGAAATTGAACAAGGTTGTATTACTAAGCAAGAAATCAAATTTAGATAGACATAAACCTAGAGGGGAAAAAATTAACCAGCAACCAGAACCATTTGTTCTTTATTTGAGTTTACTAGCCACCAAATGTATAACCCTTTGTGCGAGTTTTGTGAGAAGAGAAGGATCAGCTCCCAAAACTTTATAGTGGCACCGGTGGGTGAGACTCTGTACTCAATCAGTAATGATGAATTAACCACTTGTGTAGTGATTATTTACCCAGACCTACAGCTAAAACTGGAGATAGTCCTTAACTAGAGCTTTTCAAAAACAGAAAAAAAACATTCTTTTTGTTAAAAAACCATGGTTTTTTTAGTTCTTCACCTGATTTCAAAGAGGAATGGA
>NW_010110035.1:21000-31351 GCF_000699245.1 Pterocles gutturalis | reverse complement strand
AATGCTGAAAATACGGTAGGAAATATTGATTTTCTACCTAGGAAATACATTTTGTATTGCATTAAAAATCCTGTTCTTTCTGGATTTTCAGCCTAGATTTACAGGCACACAGGTTTCCAACTGTGTAGATAAATACCCATGTTTGTGAGAAGTGCTTGGTGTTTTCCTGGTTAGAATTAACTGCTGAGTTTTCTCCATCTCTGTACACCTTGTGATATGGAGCTCCAAATTTTTGTTGCAGCTTTATTAAATACTTTATTTTAAAAAATATTTCTGTTTTTGCAACTCTCACAGCTTTTACTCTTCCTCCCCTCCAGGAAACCACTAAAGCACATGCTGAATTGACTACATTCAGCCGGATTAATCTCCTGTTTAAATGTGAAGAATACATGTTGCTGGGTTAGAGCCTTGAAGAGTCTATGAGGCAACTGCATGAGCAAGGGCTACAGAGAGTGAAAGGGTATAATGTAGGATCTTCAAGTTTGGATTTGAAAGTTGAAGGTGCTGGAATTTATATTCATTAAAATGTATTAATTTATGTCATTAGCATAAGATGCTGGAGCAAAAAAGAGGTGGAAATGGATGGTTTGGTTTGCTTTAATTAGAGAGTGTTAGGTTAACTTCTGGCTTTGGGATAGATGGGATGCATGGAGTGAAAACAAAGCATATGATCTTGCTGAATGCTCATGAGACAACCCAGCCTAGCAAGATTTATATGGATGCTAGAGGAAGCTTTAACCAAAAAGGTTATTCCTGCTCTGATGTGTCATACTAGTATTCTTTTCCTTCATGGTTGTTGATGATTTGAGTATGTGGCTCTCAGAACAATCGTGTTTTCCCCTAAGAAGATCAAAATAACATTATAATTTACTGTTGCAAAATGGGAGGCACCAAATCTCTAAAAGACATAGGCACTTGCATTTCCAAAGCCAACATGAGAATGAAATGTTTGCTGGTGTTATGGCGCAGAAAATACAACTTAATATTGAATTCTGATCAGTCAGTGCAATGCTTAGAATGTCCCAAATTATGTTAAGTGAAATAAATCTCTTTGCCAACATTTTTTCTTACTTCCTTGCACACTGGTTTGCTCTATTGTTCATTCAGGCTGAGGAAATGTAACCTCCTTTTTACAGACTAAGTACGCTCTGCTGTTTCAGTTTGCATGATGTAAATCAATATATGTGTTCAGAACCTTACCAGCTAAGGGTATGTCTTTCTTTCCAATCTATTTTTGCAATACAGAATTAAAAAATTCTTTTTCCCTTCACATTTGTTGCATATATTCTTCTATTGAGTGGTCATTCTGTTCCGCATTTCCAGAGGAATTTGGGTCATTGTTTACTTCTGGCTTCATTAAAGAAAGTCCAGTAGCTAACAATTTCCATCGTCAACCTTTGAATATCAAACACACTGTTATAATACTCTTTGAAAGCACTGCATGTAGCACAGAAACCTGAGAGACGCCAGAGCAGTTCTAGTCAAGTTATAAAAAGAGCACTACCATCGCTGCTTGAACAGAAGGAATGTGTGGGGAGATTGAGGGCATTGCCATGACAATTCTGGCTGACGGATCTTTGTTCGTGTTGCCTTCTGACATAGACTTTCTTGTTCCAACATCAGGCACAAATGATGATGATAAGAAGCCGTGCTTGTTGTGGAGAATACATGGCCAAACACCTCTTCTTCTGTTTGTTGGAGCTACAAAACATGTGGTCAATAGAGTCTAATTTGAATGAAATTTTATGGACACGCAGAGGTTGGTGTGAAGTAAGGAATGCTCTACTTTGACCTCTGTAGCCTCTCTACAGAGAGCTTAATAGAGAAATGTTTTAAATTACAGTATGTTCCAATTATTGTACATTTATGGGACGGTGTGAGCTCCCTCTACGGGCTAATTTAACGTCTGCAAATTCCAATAATTCTTTTTTGTAACAAAGCTTCTGTGTAGCCTAGTGGATAAGGTGCCTGCCTAAGGTTTCTAAGGTTGTGCTCTTTTGAGCGTGTGCAAGATGGCTGCCACAAAAGTGTTTGAAGCTGCCACGTTTGAAGCTGCCGCGTGTGTTTGAAGCTGCCGTATTTGAAGCTGCCAGGTTTGAAGCTGCCGCGTGTGTTTGAAGCCGACACGTTTGATGTTGCTGAGTACGTTTGTAAATTTGAGGCAGACTTTAATATTGTTAGACGGTAGGGGAGTCCTTTTCAACCTTTTTTCATTTTTCACTTGAACTTTTAAAAAGTTTTATTTTAACTTTTTTTAAACTATTTTAACTACTTATGTCAGCTGAGAAATGCTGTGATTCACAGCCATTATTGTAAGGAGGCTGTTATGTATTTTTAGTGCTGCTGGGACCATAGGAATTTTTGAGTGACTTTGACTCTCAACAACAATGTGGAGAATAATCCTGGCTGTGAAAAGTGCTGGTGGGGCTGCAGAAAAATACAGAATAATTTTGACCAAGGGCAATCATGGCTGCTTTTAGAAGAAATAAGAGTATGCCCGGGAGTTGAATTTTTGAACTGCTGGGTCTGGGAGGAAAAAAAGTTGCTAGAAAGAGAAGTTGGAGTTTTGTAGAGAATAGATAGCGTGTTCAGTTAACTGGGAGCCGAGAGTTTAAAAAAAAATTCTGATGGGACTGTAGAAGAGCCTTCAATGGTGTTAGGAGTGAAGAACTTAAGCTGTTTGGACAGTAGGGGATAAGCGTACATGGTGCCATTTATTGAAAGCTATGAACTACTGGAAGTGTTAGCAAGTAATGTTGAATGTATTTCTTGAAAGACGTAAGGTGTAGTTCATTTCTTCTGGAGGACAAATGTTCTGTAATGTTATATTATTTAGGAATGCAATTTTAGAATTTTCAAAACTGACCAAGACTTGATATGAAACTGAAAAGTCATTAGCTGTTGAGTGGGAGAGGCTGGGGTTCTTTAAAACTATCTCAACCCTGGTTTTTTGCATGAACAAGCAATATCTTACTGTGCACATGAAGGTGAACATTGGTGTGAAGTTAGAGGTTCATACAATTTAATTAACGGGATGTTCTTCAGATGTAACTGATCAGCTATCAGCAAAGCACAGGTGGACGACTTCTGCTATTGCTCATCATTCAACTGTGACTTGGGAGCGTTGTGCTCCACTGAAATGTTTTGTAGTTCTGAGTCTCTGGAGGTCTCCTCCCTGCCATTCTCATCCAGACCTGGAGCATTTTGTACTGTTGAGGTTTGTTCACAGTCTTGGAGACCCTTTGGAAATCCCATTGACTCTGGTAATCTTTTAAGCATTAGAAGGTAGATCTGGTAGGTCCTATATTAACATGTGTGCTTTTTTACCATATCCTTCCTCCATTTATCTGATTGAATTCTTGGCACAAGATTGGGACCTGTGGGTCTGTACCTCAGTTAATCTGTAACGAGATGTTGAGATCACAGATTATTTTGTTTACATTGTTGAATCTGCCTCAGATTGAATCATCACCTTTTAATTTTTCTAGACCTGACTCCCCTGTTCTGGTGATTCTTTGTTCTGATGTGCTTTGTTTTATCATCTGAACTGCTAACACTAAACAGTTTTGTATGGAATAATACAAGTGATGGAATGATGAAAACATTGTATGGTACGTTACAAAGAGCAGGGTAACTGTTCATGACTTGTCTTCTCTGTGAAGGTTTCCACGTAGGGATTTTTATTTTCTGTACAATAACAGGCGCCGAATGGATCTAGTTGATACTGTTTGTGATAAATTGCTAGTATGGTACTTTTTTTTTTCCTTCAGGCACTACTCTTTCTTATTTTAGAATATTTGTTATGTTTGTTTGACTTACAATGTTGTTCTTACTTTCTTCAGTTTATCAACTACCTCATGAAATTAACTTCAGTGGTATTTTTGCTGATTACACAGACTTTTCATTACCTTGAAGCATTTTTTTAGCTAAACCAAAGTAGTGTCTCTGCCCTGTCTCGTGAAATTCCAGAGGAGCTCAGCTGGATTGCCAGTCCTTGCCCCACTTGTTGGCTTTTACATGAATTTAGAGCAATGTTCTGTCCTGACTCAACACATGAACTTCCTCTCGGAATTTCAATCATATATATGGTGCATTGTGATCTTAATTGTTGTATCAGACATGATGTTTTTCTTGATCTTGAGTAACCCTGTCAATTAAAGTTTTTATTGAATATCATCAACCTTAACACCATATGATTCAATAATTTTTTACAAAATAATTTTGTTTTAGACTTCGTTGTGGTTGCAGCTCTATTTCTCTTTGTATTTCAGACTTGGTAAATCAGGTAGTCGTTTACTTTTTATACAGTCCTGTTAATAGAAAATTTATTAGCATTCATTCTAAACTTTAAATATCTTTCTAGTTAGCATTTTGGAGTTTTCTTCTGTGAGTTTCTTACTCCATCCTTTCCAATGTGTAGCATGCCCTTTATTTTACCATGGTCCTTGTTAATTTTAAGTGGAACGCCCCATTAACTTGTGTATCAGTGGATCCCGTTAATTTTAAGTGGAACGCCCCATTAACTTGTGTATCAGTGGATCCCGCCGTCAAGTTCAGTGTAGTACTCATAAAACGTTGTCTTCAAAAATTATTACTGCTGGTGATAGCACTGGAACATCTGAGTAGCTTCTTTACCTAAGAGCTTGCTACTGGTGTAAATTAATCAGAAAGTTATCCAAAGCAAGAGAATTGCCTAGGCTGTAGATAAAATGTCTTGACTTTTTGAAAACAAAGATATGAAAATTTCAGGCAAGTCTTCAACTACTTAATAAAATTAACATCATAAACCCTGGTGATTTACAACCCCCATGTTTCTTAAAGGTGGTAATTTTTTTTGTATCCCTTTACCAATTTATATATGATTAAGTTTTGAGGAATCTAAAGCCATTTGAAACAGGAATGTTTCAGTTTTCTTTTCATTTGTGATCCTGACACTTGCTTCTGTTAGATGAAGTTGGTGATTTTTTTGACCAAATATGCTGGTTTATAAAACAGCACTGATGATTAGTCTCACAAATCTAATTTTATATTAGAATTCTACAATAGTCATTTTTGTTGAAAATATTTGTGGAAATAGTTGCATAAAAACCAACAGTTCACTGTGCACAATGCTATATATTTTTTCAAACTATTAGAAATTGTCTGTGCACTGTACCTTTTCCATTTTCCTCATGGACTTTTAGCAATTTTTGATATTACTAATATATAGTTGTACTTAATAACTAGTATACTAGTTATCCTTAAGTATATGTAATTATATTCAGTTCTCAGTCATGTATAAAAGATTACCAACAAGTAAGAATATGTGAAAGGTTTAGCTTATTGTTTCTTCTGCTCTATTTTATGGTTAATGCACAAATGGGATTATAAGGAATGGGGATGTGAAGTTTGTTATAAGGAATGGGGATGTGAGGTTTGCTTCTCACATATTCTCCCTTACTTTTAGCTCAATTAATATTTTGCATATCTTGATCTAATAGGTTTTTTCCAAGAAAATTGTAATTGGGTGGTAGCTGCATGGCTATGGTTGAAAATTATTTACATTACCATCTCTCAAATTCTTGGCTTCCTTTTGGTTTGGAAAAACATCATGTTCCCAGTGAGATGGGCTTCCAGCTAGTTGAACGTGGTCCAGCTCCATTGCAAATTGTGATGCCTAAAATTTATCTGGAAAATCCATACTTAGATGAAGTGGCCTGGTTTTAAAAATGTTGAACTTTGAGATGCTCAAGAATTGGCAGATAATTAGTACTTCTAAGTGACACCACGTGTAAAATTTTGAATACAACTTTTTGAGCTGTACTTTAGGCAGCTCGATTTGAAAACATTAACCTTTGCCTCTTTGTAAACAAGCACAGACAATGTTTGGCATTGCACATTCCTTTCCCCCAAAGCTTATAACCAGAGCAAAACAGTCAAAGCGTAGCTAGGTTATAGTGTGACATCTGGGAAATTACTCATATTCTTCATAATGGGATATTTGGTTTTCTTGTATTTGTTTAGGTATGGAAATTCATACCAGGTTTATGTCCATCCATAATTTTTTTTTTTTTTTTTAATTTTGTGACTATGAAATTTGGATCCCTGAAAAGGGAAAGGGAAAGTTCTTTGTTTAGTCACAGAGCAAATACATGTAGTTGCAGAACAATATTTCTCTTGATGAGTTGTTTATTAGTATACCTGCCCTACTGAGTGAGGCAATCTTTTGGCCTACTTAGCCTTAGTAACGTACCTAAAAAGTTGCAAAGTAGTGGGTTTTGGATTATTGCTAACATAAAGGCAATCAGTTACAATGGTAACCACATTTTTGCACTGTCAGCCTACTTTGAGGTTGGACTGGTGGCACACTGATGAAGTATTTGCTGTCCCATGGCTGATCCATTCATTTTCACTCACTTGATTTGACCAAACTAGGGGATAATTTTGTTCCGTTGCCAGAGAACACAGAAGTACCGTTTCTGTTGACATGGTAAGAGATATTAATGAACAGAGTTGATCTAACAATGTGAAAACTCTCCAGTTGTCTTTTGGTTTCTTCATATTCTTTGCTTGGTTACTTCTGCTTTAGGAAGAACTATTTCTCTTATGCACACCTTTATGTGTTTCTTAACAAGTTATTTATATTCAAACAAAACATTTTCTACTGCGTGGTCATTATTTCTTTTAATAATTCATTTATGCCCTGCTGAGTAGTTCCATCCAAAAGATAAAACGGTGCCACATAATTTTTCTGAGTGGTCAAATGAAAACTGACTTGCAGAATTAGATTCATGTCACACAAATAGTGGAAAAGGTTTGCTTTATGAAAAGTGCAAGAAAAGCAAGGAAGTGTTAATGAGTTAGATCATTTATTTGCAATAAATAATTCTACCTGCTCTTTTGTTATACAGTAAGGACAGAACTGAAATGAGTACTGCAGGTGATGGATAAAGAGGAGTCTTTTGTCAGGGTCTGTGGAATTCCCTTGCTCTCTAAACAGCAGCTCTTTTTGGCATCATGCACACGTGTTTTTTCTCTGCCACCTAAAATCCAGCAAAGAGAAAGCAGCCTGGACTAGCAATGTCCTGGAGGTGTGGGTTTGTAGATTTACATTTCCACAATTTTGCTAATCTTAAAGTTTACTTCAGTATACAAAACTGAAGAAGCTGGCATGTGTGGAGTCACATGGGACACTAGGGTTGAAGGTGATCTGTAAAGGAGTGGCCAGGGTTTTGTTTTCCATGGATTGCAGGGTTTTCCTACCACAGTGAGTTAAAGCACACATCTAGCAAGTGTTTTCTGCCTGAATTTCCAGAACTAAGATACATGCATTTTGCTTGTGAGCTTTTCTGTACTTGCCAGATATTTATCTCTGAGAACAAGTACTATCTTTAACATCAGTATTTTGCAGTTGCAAAACGATGGCTTCTGTGATTGCAAAGTGTTGGTGTCTTCCACCAAGAAATACCCTGATTCACATATGAATGCAATGGAAGGAGACTATACATAAAATTCCTTCCATTGTTGCAGGACTTAAAATAAGTAGCTTTAATCCCTGAACTGTGAATGGGAAAGCAAGAATAGGTGGTGTTGTTTATTGTCTGCAAACAGACATGGGAGTGATTGGTACTGGCAGCACTTTTCCCCCATGAATAATAAAGTTCTGCACATGAAGGGAAATCGGAGCATTAATATAGAACCTTTTCCTTAGGTTTCAGGACTATATTATGCATCCATATCTTGGGCCCAATAAAATGAATGAATCCTTTTAGTTTTCCTACTGTTATGGTTCTAAAACAGGCAAAGTCTTTTATTTTTTTCCGCTGCAATTTAATCTAATTTTAATATTCCCCAGATAATAGTGAAGAAACCAATTCTGTCCAATTTTGCCTTAGATAAAAGCATCAGCATGTTTGGAACATAAACCTTATTTTACCTTTTGTTGAGCTGCCCAATTTAGTAAGAGCAATTCAGTGCTACATCTTAAACATAGTATGACTTAGAACACTGGAATCTGCCTGGAATGTGAAAAAAGGGAATAATTTATATTTAATTGGTCTAAACCTACCTTTCCTAGGTCAATAAGAAGAGGAAAATCAGCAGCATTAATCAAGATAAAATTATCAGCTGATTAATCAGTGTTCTAATTACTGCATCGTTCTTTCCCTTTTCAGTTTTAATTACTAAACTTCATTGTCTTTTCCATATGGCCATCATGCATTCATGGTACAGTTTTTATCCTAGTGAGATCATTAATATAAAAAATGTACATTCAAGACATTAGTGAAGATATAAGAAATTGCTACTGCCTAATAAGAAATTACCAAGGAAGCTGCAAATCAGCCATAGGTTATACAGGAAAGTCTAATAAATCTACTAACACTTAAGAAAATAGATATAGTAGAAATGCAATTATGATTATCAAATCAACCTTTGTCCTAAAGTGAGTTTTACCAGTCTTATTTCATCAAATCTATCTCTTGGTTGGGTCAGAAAGCAATCACAATCTGTTTTAAATTGGCAAAATACATGGGAGACCTCTTAGATTCATAGGGCTAACACAGACCACACACTCTCTTACCATATTCTCTTTAGCGGAATATTCCTTCTTACTAAGGCCCAGATCCTCAAAGGTGTTTAAGCACTTCACTACCAATGGAGTAATTGATTTCAGTAGATATTAGATATTTAAATATCTTCTGTGGATTTAAACCCAAATGAACAGATCTACCATCTTGACGTACTTAGTCTCTGAAAGTCATAAGGAGAATGGAGAGTTGAGCATTGTCCTTTAATGTTGTTTTTGAGTAAGGAAGAAGGTTAGAAAAGTCCACAGTGAAACTGAGTTTCTAATGAAATCTTAACATCTCATAAATGTGTCATTCTGTGATCTATCTCACAGATAAAAGTTGGGAGTTTAAAAGACAAGGAACAGGATGTCTTCATGCACACACAGGCTAAGATTTATGGAAGAATAAAGTATATTTGGGATACACTACTTTGTAAGTCAGCACCTGTCAGGAGTGAAGTGAGGAACATGTCACTGTACCCTGGTAAGAGCTGGTGATTCATCATTGAGAGTATCCAGTTGTGTACGTTTGGGAAATAAACAACATGGTCCTGCATAATTTTAATTTTTTGTTTAATGCTTTAAAGCATTGCCACTGCCTGTGATTTCTCTACCCCTTATCATTAAATGAGGGAGGGCACACAAAATTGCCTTTATGCAATGAGCCTGGTGCATGAATTGGTACTGAGTTTTTGAGTTTTGTGTGGCTGGCCCATGTTTTGCAGGAGTGGTAGAGGTTGGCTGAGCACCCTCTGTCTCCGTCTGTAGCTCCTGATAGCAACACCTAAAAGATCTGCTTTTCTTGGAAACACAATGAATTGTGTCTAATTGCACCCCTATTTCCTAAATCTTTCTTGTATTCCTGATCAAAATGTGTTGAGTGAGCCTATATACAATGTAACTATGGAGTTTCTCAGTTAATACATATATATATAATATTATAAATACAACTACATAACCGAGTAGCATACTGTGAGAGGGGTGTGTGCATGGGAAAGAGCCGTTTACACTGCTTACTGCTGTGCACTGTTACCTGGGCAGCTGGACAGGACTGACACAAAGCCTGGTCCAGCGCCACAGCCTTGGCTTCTGCCCATGAAGCAGGTCCTGTATCTGGTCTGCAAGGTAGCGGAACTTGGGAGCATCACATCCTTCAAAATGCTCCACTCTCCCTTTCTTTGTATCCATGATCTAGATAGTGAATTTCCACCATCCAGCTTCCCACAATGCCTCCTAATTTTAAAAACATTTCTATGTGCTTCTCTGTTTCATTTGAAAATCAGTTTTTCCTGTGAAGAAGTAGTCATACCAGTTATTCAGTTAACTGATTAGTAATTGAAGACCTAGTTTGGAAATTGTACAAGTTTCCTATGAATATTCATAAAAAATAATTAACTTGGCTACTGATTTAGAACCCAACAACAGTTTGCTTAATTTTTTTTTTTTTTTTTTGATAGATGAGTTAATTATATGCTGAGGTCTAGTTGCTGGAGTGTCTTTCCTAAGTGGTGATTGACTAATGGCTGCTGGTGACAAAAATCCTAGTTTGGGGGCTTTTTTGGTGTGTTTTGCTTTGGGTTTGGGTTGTGGTTTTGTGTGTGTGTGTGACTTTCACAACGCTGCTCTGCAGCTGGAAGGTGGCATATTGTCACCCCCCTGCAAGGAATGTGGGTGCCCTGGTGCAAACTCCCTTCCTTGTTGCACGAGTGCACCCACTCCAGCTTATTTTATTCCCCAAAAGCAGGACCACCCTTGGAAATGATGATTGCTATGATCCACCGAAGAGCAGATCCCCGCAGGACT
>NW_010110035.1:20715-20990 GCF_000699245.1 Pterocles gutturalis | reverse complement strand
GGTAGTGAAATCCCTGCTCCCCCAAAGTAACTCATCTGCTGGCTTGGTTTACAAGAGGATCGAGGAGGCTTCTCATTTTGCCGAAGCCTGGATGGGACAAGTGGCCCTGCTTTGCCTCCTGTAGGTGAAAAAAGATGGATGGCAAAGCCAATTTTAAACTTTCAGAGTTGTGCTGGCCTAAGCAAAAAGGGCAGCGAGACCGGCTGTCCCAGCAGGTACCCGCGCAGAGCGCAGCGAGCGGGAGGACAGCGCCCAGCCCTCGGTGCGGGCTGCAG
>NW_010110035.1:10306-20681 GCF_000699245.1 Pterocles gutturalis | reverse complement strand
CGCTGCCCCGGCCGGCAGAGCAACGCTGCCATCTAGTGCCAGCCGCGCCCTCCCCGCTCGCCTTTTGAGTCCCCTTTTCTCTTTCTTTACCTCTTTTTTTTTTTTTTTTCGCCTCTGAAAGGTTTTTATCCCGTCAAGGAAAAACTGGCTCTTGGAAAACAACCAACTCGGTTGGAACTCGGAGATAATAATCAGTTTCTCTGGGCTTGTGAAATTGGCTCATTAAGCGTGCTTTTTAACAGAAAATATTGGAAGCGATTAAGTCTGCTTTACTGAGTGGGCATGAAATGGCTAACCTTCGGCCACCCACAGCTCCTAGGTGCCTGGCGTCGTTTTATGCATGCAGCGTAATGTCTTTACTTGAAGTGCTGTTTATTCATCACCTGCTTATTTATCTCTTTGCATTTGGCAGGCACATCGATCAATGTTAAACTGTCACACAAGGTTATTTTTCTTTTACATAACAGTAGAGGCCTAAGGTAGTGGCATATTAAAAGTAATAACTTTCTAACTTGTAGCTCAAGATGACAGCACCATTTGTACCAGAATATATTACAGCCAGATATTAAAAAAAAAGGAAAAAAAAAAGAAATTAAAGAAGTTAAAAACCAGATGATGTCTGTTAAGAATTAATGTTCTTCCAAGGTCAAAGGCGGGAAGATGACATTCCCTGTGTTGCCATAATTGTGTGCCTATGTGTGTTGCGAATGTGTCCAGTGAATGGCTCTCCACCACAAACCAAATACTCCTCTGACCTGTTGGAGCTATCCTGAGGCCTTAAGGTCCCTGATAAACCCTCAGGGAGACTACCTTACATATGTTGTTGAACACCAAACCTGATTTATCCCATCACGATCTGGTAGTTTCGCTTAGAAATGGATTGTTTCATCCTCATGTTTGGTATAAACATAGACTCTTGTGTCCACATCCTCCTGACAAGTGGTGCTGCTGTGGTTGTGCAAGTCACCTGAAGTCAGGCCATGTACACAAAGAACTCGTGGCTCAAGCTGAATAAACAGGGTGTGGTATAGCTATCAACAGGCGTGTGCAGCCATCTGAAAAACAGCAAAAAAGTCAATGTAGAAGTGAGTCTTTTCATTATAGTGTCTCTCACCCCCACACCCCCCTTTTCTTTTTTTGCTTCTGGTATTCTGTTGCTTTCAAACACTGCCCAGCTTTGATAGACTTCCTGTCTTGGCACAGGGCCAGGCAAGCTTTCGCTGTACAAACAGGTTTTCTTTTTATTTTCAGTCCAGCCTAAAAATGCCTACAGATAGAAGAATGTCAGATCTTTTTAGTGTTGAATTTCAAAGCGGTCCTTAGAATTCTTTCCTTCTCTTGATCTCATCTTTGGATTGCAGCTTGGACTTGCTCTCTGTTTCTAAATATAAGCCGTGGATAGTGGCTTTCTAATAAAATGCTTTGATAGTCTTGTGTACATGGGAATTAAGCATCAAGCCATGGTGGACATTGTGTCAGCAGCTTCGTTCATGCTGACAGAAAGCACTACTTCTCTCCCACCACTGTATATGTTGTCTGCCAAAGTACCCTTACTAGGAAGTGTGAATGAAGAAATGGAAACGCTGAAAAAAGCGAGGCCATGAAATGCACATGCACTTCATGCAGATGGCATCTTGCTTTCTGGTTTTAACAGAATTTATCACTGAGGCTGGTTTATCTTTGGATCTGTTAATTCATGTATTCATTACTGCTCCTGGGCAGAGAGTTCTATTTTATCTCACGAAGTGCAAACCTGGTAAGGGAGGGAGGAGGGAAGCTTGTCCATTAAAAAGAGCAGCACCTCCACATGCCTATACTCTTTGGATCAATATTTGCATCAAAGTGGTTTAAATGTGTGTGGCTCTAGGGCTGTCCATTCCTTCAAACTGACCTGCAGCATTGATTAGGGCTACTATAAGGAAAGGAAAATAGCAAATCTGGTAAGAGAAAATTTTAAAAAGCAAGGAATGTCACTGTGACTCCTGATAAAGAAACCCTTGAAGTGCTCACATTGTTTGTATGAACTCAGCAATCCCCTTGTTAGAGACTGCCCCTCTTTACCACCAGCATATGGCAGTGGTAGTTCATTTGGTCATAACTCTGAGCATAACAAATAATATTTCAGATTTTATCTAAACAAAGGGAAAACCTCCCTGTCTGGGATATATGAGTTATCTCTGTTCTTGTTAAAACAGTCACACTGATTTTTTTAATTGCTACTTCACTTTCTGCTTGTATATCCTAATTCATGGAAGACACAGAGAAAGTTTATGATGTGGATGAAAATTAACTTCTACACATTTTCTTCCTCCACTAAGACTGCAATCCCTTTGTTGAACTCCATTGGACATTATACATGCAGGGAGTGCAAGGCAATTTACACCCTTAAGAGATTCTTATCTGAAAAGGAGCACAATCAAAGCAAAGCTGCAGGACTGACCCTCGAATTCTCTTATTTACAACCTTTTGCTAGCATTCTGGATGAAGGAAACATTTGGTTTCCTTCCCTGTTTTGCTCCTTCTGTTGTTTTTCCTAAAGTATCTTTCCAATTCATTTTGAAGCGATAGAGGCTGAAATCAGTAAGAGAGAGTTCACTTAGTGAAATCTTGGCTTTATTTAAACTGACTTTACCAGGTCCAGGATTTCACTTGAAGATTTTAATGGCCTTTCTGTGCCTGCTGGTATTGGATGCTGTCTTGTGGCAGGACTTTTTTTGTTCCTTTTTTTTTTTTTTTAAATATATGTACTAATTGTTTACAATTTCTGTTGCAGTGGACAAATTTAAAAAGGCAAGTTACAGTCTTGGATCTGCGTTTCTTTCTCTTTGGTCTCAAATGGACTTTCAGTATTGAATTCTCTGGATGTAGGACCAGCCCTTTAAACTTTGACCTGCATGTGTGATTGCTTAGGCAATAGCTAATTTTGAAGCAGAAAAGATTTAAGATCATCTCTTTTGAAACGACTTCAATTTTTGATAAAGAGAAACAGAAAAACAAAATGACAGAGCCATAGTATAATACATAAAACTGAGAGAGGAAAAAATGACAGCTAAGAAATTTATTATGTAAACAAAGAAGTCCAGCCTATTGAATGGAATAAAATTGACTAAATAGAATGATCTCTCCTCCATGCTCTGCAACAACTCTGCTGGCAAAGCACTTAACACCTACTCAGATTAGGCTGCGTGAATACAACCGTATTAAGTTAGCCTCACAAAAGAGGACTTCCAGTATTAAGAGTGATCAAAGGATTTTAGCAAGACAGGCTTGCTCACAACCATAAAGGTCTCCTAATAAAGTAGAACTGAACAATTAATTTACTTGACAGAATGTCTGTGAGCAGTTTGCAATTTCCTTGTATTTACTCCTTATTCAGTGTTACTTGGTATTTTTGTGAACATGTTTACCTGCACAATTGATCACAAACAGGACTCTATAAGGTTTCAATACCTGATATTTTAAATTTTGGCTGGGTTGGTTAAAGCTGATTGGTCATTTCAGTCAGAGGAAGAGGTAGAAAATTAGCATGTCTAAGACATTTACCTAAATGTTAAACCACTGTTGGCCCCATAAACCTCCCCTGCGGCAGTTGGCATTTATTGTCCATTCCACTTGTCTCACTTCATGTGTCTCCCGGACATAATTTAGGGCACTAACTGCCAGTAGCCCTGTCCTAAAACTAATGTACAGCTACCCATAAAACAGTTATTTTCTGACATGGCATTGGTACCTCCTATGTTTGTTGTCTTATAGAATTTTATTATCCTTAAGGATAATGGCTCCTGCAAAATGGGGTGGGATTTCATGGCTGTCATGGCAAACATGGGCTCGTAGCATATACTTTATATGTAAGGCAGATGGGTGTACGCACTGTAGTTTGGGGGCTAGGGCAGAGAAATTACAGCCCTAGGCCATTTATTCCTCCAAATGCTGGGCCTGGATTGTATCGTTCTTAGCCTTTAAAAGCTGGTGGTTCTAGCTAGGTTTCCGGTGTACCTTGGAGTTCAAAAATATTTTTTCTGGTTACATTATATTATCAGCAACCTGGAGAGATGCGGAGATTGGAACTACTGGACATACTGAGGTGTTAATAGGCAACCAGTTCTGAGGTATTTTAGTCTGAAACAAAACTTGGTCGCTGTGCAGCATTCTTAATTCATGTTATTTGACCACGCACAGTGGGTGTGAGCACTTCTATGGAAGAATGAACAGCAAGGAGGCTGCAAACATAATAACCTCTACAATTTTATGCAGTCGAGTTCACCAAAGTTCTCTTATGAGGCCAAGTACCAGCTTTCTTTAAAGCAGTGGTTAGCTCTTATGAACTTAGCTTTTAAATGAAGTCTTGCTAATATTCCCCCGTGTCCTTCCTATTTTCTCTCCCTTCTCCTCCCTGAATTATCTCCTGTCTGATAGCCACATGGCAAGTGTAACTTTCGATTTTACCCACCAGGCAAAACATTTGGGATTTGCTGCTGTAGCTTGTCCTGTGGTGTAAGTTTTAGGGTAAATGCTTCTGTCTTTGAATGGTGATTATGGAGAGTAAAGAGAATGTAAGGTTAGAACTATTGCAATGAATTCATGCTTGATTTTTCAAGAGGCTGTGTTTTCAGTCACCTACCTTATAACACCTCTTATAATCAGGTCACTTATGTAAAAATGGATGTAAGTTTCTAATGTTAGACAGGCAAGTTTTGTAATTTTGGCTTCAATCCATTCCCATGTAAAGGTGAGATTGCTTTGTGCATTACGTTCTTCAGTGCTGTATTCTAACGAGTCTGTGAATCTTAAGCAATGGGTCTGTCCCACTTACAGTCCTAACTCAGCTCCCTGCATGTTGTGTGCCAAAGTATCCCAAAGTTCTCATTAACATTTCCTTAAAGTATGTCTACTTTTTATTTAAACACTAAAAGAGGAAACAGTTTTAGCTTCCTAAGAAATCTTGCCCCTACTTCTGGTGTAAGCATATAAGAAACTCAATGCTCAGCAATAAAGATGTTTAAGAAATATAATGTGAAAAAGGAAATTATATTATATAGTTTCATTACAAAGAATATGCAATAGAAGTATCCGTTTAGAGGGCCTCTGTTTCTGAGTCAACATAGTATCTGGACCTGTGGACTTTCAAAGATCAGATTAGTGTACATAAACCCGGTATCTATCTTGTGCAGCCACCTGAGATTCTGCTGGACAAATATGGCAAGATATATCAACTCAAGTTACAACTGGCTAAAACTTGCTTACTTGAAATCTGCAGCATTATATAGGCCAGACTGATCTTTAGTTTAACACTGAAAATAATACTGGAATAGATTACCCAAGGGATGTGAAGCATTCCCCACCCCTTTGAGTCCTTAGATCAGTACTGAATCCCTTTCTGAAAGCGATGCTCTGGCTAAGCCCAAATGTACACAGTTTGATATAATAATTTTTGTGCAAAATCACTGACTTAAGTTGTAGAAGGGGTTACACCAGACAGTGAGCGGGTCATTCTGTCTCTAAAGTCTGTGGCTCCAGGAGCATGCACAGCAGAAGATGCCAGGAGTAAGCTCCCTGGTCTGCATGAGTGACAGCTGCATGTGGGGGCCTGCATTTGCAAGAATGCAAGGACTTGCCAAATGTTTGTATCCCACGGGGTACAATACAACCTAAAAGTTGTCAAAGGGTTGACAACCCTTTTTATCATACTGACTGAAGCATTGAGAAAGATGAACCTTTCTGGCTCTGTGCTATGTTCTGTACCTCTGCTGGCCCTGCACATACAAAGGTACATAACTTCCCTCCGGAGACCTGCTGCCCATGCCAAAGTCTTCCAAACACTATTTAACCCTTGATCAACAAGTTGTGTCTTACTCAAAGAAGATGTTAGCAAGCTTGCTGGCATTCAAGAAAGCCAAATTATGTCAACATAATGTCCTGCACTGTGTGTGGAGTACACCATTGCCAACTGCGATAACAGAGCTTTTGGAAAGTTTTTCCCTGTGTAGACATCAGTAATGACCAAATATGAGTTCTACTTTGTATTGAATGAATAGTTGAATGAACAAATTAAAATTATCTAACATAATTTTGTAACATAAACAAGAAGGGAAAAACCATAAACTATTAGGAATGAACTGTCTTCAGACATGTGCCTCTCCTCCTTCCATTGCAAAAACATACCGATCTCTTTATTGTACAGCTTGGCTTTATGTACTTTGAATGCATCTAAATAACAAAGAGATTTGAATGTTTTCTTGATGTTGGTAAGGGTCCAGCTCTACAGGCAATTTTTCAGTGCCTCCAATTAAATCTAAAGGAGCCTTTTTCTGCAATCTTTGTGGTGCCCTAGGCTTGCTAATTTTTCTCAGGGGATTCCTTAATCAGTCCTGGAGATGTGACAAATGCCCAGTCTAGGACCTTGGAAAAGGACAGAATGGCCCAATACTTCTCAATTGAGATTTTTAAAAGACTTTAAGACTTTTGAGACTTCAATTTGGCAGAAGGATGAGAAACTCAATATACCTCTTTGCTTGGGAAAACTGTTACCTGTAGATAAGGTGCAGCACTTCTGTTCTTGCACAGTAGCTAAAACTGTAACTTGAAGGTTGGCTTTTTAACTTAAGTGGATAGTTGCTGATGCATAGCAATGTTAGGCAAATACAGTCAAGCACATAAGTAATTCAGGGCTTTTTTGCTCTTATTTAAAAAATTCTTGATTGAAGCTGAGAATAGACAACAGATGAAGAGATGTGTCAGATTCTGAGCTGGTTAAAGTGCTCTTTTCACCTCTACTTCCACTAAACTGACACTTATATTCTTTGTAAAGAAGCGGCATAAGGCAATTTCCTTTCTCTTTTTGTATTTGTTAAACATAATTCATGTTGATTGTTTCAGTTACATACTTGCATCAAAAGTAGGGGCAAGAGTTCTCAAGAAGCTAAAAATAGTCCATATAATGATCTCAATAGGAGGCAGATTATCAAATCAAGGAGGAAAAAGTATAGGGAATTAAGATGTCAACTACTTGTAAGGCCATGTTAATAGTCACTTCATGTACTCTGGAAAACCAAGTATCTTAAATTCTCTGAAAAAAAACCAAAGTGTACCTCAGCAAAGCTTCACTCAGCTGTTCTCTTCTAACATCCTTACAGTTGAATTCAGTGTTTTTATAACATAGTAAATTTAACTTTAAATCAATTTACAGAGGACCATAGAGAAATAATATTTAAAACTGTAATTCACAGAAGAAGTTTTAAGAATTTGTGAACCCTAATTCTTCTGGGAATAGATGTCTACCATCATCTTCCCATACCTAAATTATGTGCCCTTAGGCTATGAATTTCAAATATACACCTTAATCTTCCAGCAGTCTGGTATACAAATAAAGATGTTTCTATAGCAATTCTAATTTCAGGAAAAGGACAAAATATTAATTGAATATGATCAGAGTGTCACAGATATTAAGGTAATGCACATTACCTAAGAGAGTGCTAGTGTCTAATATTAGCTGTTTTCTCCTTAGGTTTTCAATAAAAAATATACAGAGGAAGAAAACACATCCATGTAACAAATCTTCATTGACCTTACCAATGCTTTTTGGTGCTATTAGGTTTCTAGCTCTGTGAAAACTGTTGGCAATATTTCCAAACTCCTGGATGTCCAGAAAAGTTTGTGAAATTATCCGTCATCTGCACAATGGTGTGCTGGATAGAGGCTGTGTCTGGCACTCTGTTGGATCCATTTGTAATAGCAAAAGGAGTCAAGCAAAGGTATATTTTGGCACAGATTGTTCTTTGGACTGTTCTTTGTAGTAATGATTGATGAAGCCACTAGAGACATGATGCCAGGAATATTTATTAAATTTTGAACATCTGGCAAGCTCTTTAACCTGAGCAGATTGAAGGCCTCCACAGCACTGAAGGAGAAGGTTATACATGAACTTCTTTGCGCAGGTGGTTGTGCTTTCGTTGCACACACTATAGAAGACCTCTAGTTCACAAACAACAAATTTGCTGTGGCAGCTAAAGTCTACAGATTTATCATTGGTTGGAAGCAAAGCAAGGTTATGCACTAGTCCATAGCTGGAAAAGCATGTGCAAGATATAGCCTCCAAATCAACATATTAGTGTGGGTAATGGATTTAATTTATTTTTTAAGAAACTCTCAGATATTTAAGAAATCATATGCTGAATTAAAAATACATGTTTTGCATGTGGGATTGTATCATAAATTGATACCCGTATGGTATCCCACAGAATATCAGAGATAGTGTTTATTTAGCTATAGTAATTTCCACATTAGTCTGTGGCTGTGAAACATGGACAAGTCATTGCTGGCACATCAAAGAGCTGGAAAAATTCCATCACCAGCACCTTCAAGCTATTATGCATATCAAGTTGTAGGATAAGAATCACAAATAACAAGATTTTGCAAAGAGATTGCACAAACAGTATTGAAGCAATCATTATAAAAGCATTACTTTACTGGACTGGACATGTCCTCTGTATTTAGGACGTAAAGCTCCCACAGTACATGTTGTATAGTAAACTTACAATAGGCAGGAGATCAGAAGTCAGGGAAAAGGAGAGGCATTTGTCCAGAAAAAAATCGTTCCCTGGTTGCTACATAGATGACATCATCTGTGAAACTCAGCATTAGCTATTAATATAGAGTACTACAGTGTAAAGTGAGACGTGTTGGTCAATGGAGCCGAAAAAATAATTCACAACTGAAAAACTGTGAATAATTTTGTCCTTGTTGAACATCTGTGGTTAATTGCACTATCTTTATATGCGGTTGTACTAAGTTCAGTTTTGGAAGGAACCAAATCATAGCTGAGAAACAATTCAGGCATCATTCTCTCCGTGTCCAACAGAAGATGAAGTTCTGCTTTAGGAAACCATCACGGAGAGTAATGTTAGAGACAGCGCTAGCTACTGGTGATGCTACTCTCTGTCCAGCCCATGGGATTACGTACGCTCCAGGTTTCAGTGGGGGTGTAGCTCTGCTAATGGAATGGAAATTGGTTGAGAGCAAATTGGGCTGAAAGAGAAGAAACCCTGAAGTGGTGCTAAACAAGCTCTGCAGCAGCCAAAAAGAGAAGGCACTAACTCGGCTTCCTATCTGGAAATGCTGCAAGTGATTAAGCCTGGCTCCAGGAAAACAGATTTTTCTTCCCGCACCTCTCTGAGAAGGCATCGGTTCATACGAAATGGAGAGCAGTTAGTGATTCCTGGGATCCCAGAGTGAAGTACACAGGGGAGTGGGCTGGAGGCTTTGCGATGTGGAAGTTCCCTGCGGATCAGGATTTCTTCTCATTTTCCCTGTTTTGGGGATCACTGCAAGATGCACATTCAGCCACAGGCCTCCTCCCCAGCAAACAAAGGGACAAATGTTCAAGGGTGTTGTTCCCTTCTGCTTCCTTAATATGCAAGCTTATTATAAAAAGGAGATCGGAGGGAAGGAAATAATCAGATCAACTGCTGTCATTTACATTTAATTGCTATGTTTGCCATTTCAGCACTAAGCATTGAAATGTGCTCAAGATGGTCTGAGAAACACAGCATTTGGTTCTGTAGTGGTTCTTTAAACAAGAGTTATTCAAATAACAACCTAAGATGGCAGGCGCTTTGGAGTAGTTACTGTGCTAAACAGGTCAAAAGAAGAGCACAAAGCACGTCTCAGATTTTTAGGAATGTCTCTAGTAAATGTAAACAGGCTAATTAGAATATATTGTTTGCTGAAATGAAACTTCAAATCCAGGGATTGTTGTACACAACCTATAGGAAATGAAGTGAAAGCAGTTTGGTGTGCATAATATTGATAGGCATTTTTTGTCTTGCTGTCCTTTTTATCTAGAGCATCTGAAATTCAGTAAATATATTCTCTTGCCCTACTTTTGAGAGTAATTTTTCATCAGATTTTCAGTAATTGGATATCACGTATTTTGTGGTCTTATTCTGTGTTGTTGGAATAGCCAAAAAGGAATAAAATGATAAATTGAATTACTTTAGGTTGGGCAGTTTTTATGGGAAAGAAAGACTGGATGCCTTAGGAGTAATCCTCTAGAACACATTTGAAAACTAGTAAAAAGCCTGATCATTGGCATGCAGTATTTCATCTCTGAAACCAAATATTGTTTGCTGAAAGGAAAAAAAAATCAGCAGTGTTTTAGTGTAAAATGTCTAGATTTTTAATGAAATATTGGAAGAAGGAAATACTTTTGTCCTGGCAAGACCTCAAGGGGACTTTTCTTAATTTCTCAATTCATTTTATTCTCTTATCTAAAGCACATAAAGGGAATTCTGTATTTCAGTTATGAACGGTGCATATTTTATACCACAAAAGAGAACCTTTTCTTGTTTCCCCCCCCCCCCCATTTTGGTCAACACTC
>NW_010110035.1:0-10275 GCF_000699245.1 Pterocles gutturalis | reverse complement strand
GAAGAAATACAATCGATGTAGTCAGAGCTAACAAGCAGATGGATATATTTGAATGCCATTATCTTATGTACAATGATATTATCTCTTTCATGAAAAATTCAGCAGTTTGGGCTGCTTTAGTCAAGGAGAAGGAGGAAACAGGAAAGAAAAAATAGTGAGAAAAACATGATCAGACTTGGAATCCCTGAGGGGGTCACATTGCATCATTTAGCAGGAGAATAAGCAATGCAGAAGGAGCAAAGTTGGTGGAGTTGCTGTCTGTTCTCCTTATGGCGTTCTTGGCTCTGAGCTCTCTTCAAGCCCTGCAGCTGTAGGTGGGCAGCTCTTGGGCCTGCTAAAGCATCACACCATGACATTTTTATCATCAGTCTACGAGAAGAAAATAAATTTGCTAACAGAATATAGTTGGCAGGCTAATACTGCCTTGTCACATTCCAGACATCTCCAGGTCTGGCCTGAGCCAGAGGAAACAAGAATGAGGGCCAAGAAGTTCATGATGGACATGTTATGTAAAGAGCAGAAATGCAGTAAAAACCGGGGGGAGGTTGCTCTGTAGTAGAAATCAGGTATTCCTTGTGATTTCAGAAATGGGGGTACTTGCAGATATGAAATACTTAGCACCTGAGAGACTGAAGGCTCAGTTTCTGTAAAAGCTAACCTTAATCCTCTCTGACTTCTGTAAAATACTTTATTTCCTTTTAGTGAAAAAACCCCACAGCTTTACTTATACTGTCAAGGTATAGGGCCTTACCCTGCTCTCAGGTATCCTGCTGTATCAAGTAAACTCCAGCCACTGATCAAAATCATGTAACTTGTATGCCAAAGATTAGGTTTTGCTTTCTCTGGAAATGGTGTGTCAGAATGATTCTCACTTGCTGGTATTTGGTGCTTGTTGCATTTTTGGCTGCACAAACACTTCTCTGTGTGACTTCCTCCATGGTGGTTAAACTTAGAGAGTAGAGAAAGTATGCCTATCACCGCACAGTTTCCAGGGGAAAACTGGTTGGAAAAAATTTAAGTTCTCACCAGGCAACTCTAGAGTTGAAGCACATCAAGAAGGGACATTTCATACCACGCGTTACAGCAGGAAAGTCTGTGATATAATCACTCACCTGGGCAACTGAAGTGTGTCAAATGTTTGACAGAACAGAATAATAAAGACTGCAATGGGGAATTTCAATACGGGAAAATTGATGCATGATAGAAGAGTCACTATTCTCTTTGAAGCTGTGCTCAGCAGCTATGCTCCTGTAATCTTACAGTATGAGATAATTTGTATCAGAAGGCAGACTGGTAGATTAAATTTATTTTTACTTGCCTACTCAGTAGAGTGCTTCTTGTGTCTGGGTGAAAAGATGGTGTTCCTGAATCATGGGGTCGGCACTCCAGAAGCATCATCTTCCAGAGGTTCGCTGTTCTATAAGTCATCTATCCTATTTGACTCAACAACATTTAGAGGGCAGCTTTGAATTTAGCTTTGCCTTACACTAAAGAAAAGAAAAATTCAGAGAAATTAATAATTGAAAAAATATATTATGCAAACAGTGCAACTTCTTTGGGGTGCTGGGTGTGTCACAGAATGTCTTAATGATGAATGTTTATGAAAATAATTTTATAAGTGACCAGATAGATTGACTGTAGCTTTCCATAACTCAGGTTGTGGGAAGAGACGTGTAAATCCAAATGAGACCTTGAAAAGTTCTTTTCTTGCCTATATATGATGTTTGTACCCAGCCGTGCTGCCTTTTTCACTGTGATTTGTCCAGGGTCAGAGAACATAAAAGTAAGATTTACTTTGGTGTAACATCTTGAATGTCATTGAGATGATCTGCTTAACTAGTTGGTTTATCTTTGAGTTTTAGTTAAAACAGTACATCAGGCTTATGTATAATGGTTTGCTTAGACAACTTTAAAATTATTACCTCTAATCAGATTCTTTATTCTTTTTTTTCCAAAACGATGAATTACTCAATTCCTGTGTCATGCCCCTTTAGAAAAATAAAACTGCTAGCTAGGAAAATATTCAGGTCATTCCTATAAAACTAAACCCCATTTTTTCTTTTTGATGAGATGAAGTTTGTTGAAAATGCTGGCATTTGGTGGGCTGAAAGAGAAAGTAGGACTGAAAAAATATTTAATCTAAGTTGTAAAGGAGCTTGGAACCACACCACAAGCATCATAATTAACTTTAATAATTATAAATGTAAATGCAGACAAGCCACAAGGTT
Source organism: Pterocles gutturalis (assembly GCF_000699245.1). NCBI lineage: Eukaryota > Metazoa > Chordata > Aves > Pterocliformes > Pteroclidae > Pterocles > Pterocles gutturalis. Next base: position 8,047 of record NW_010110035.1, on the reverse strand, counting down.
TTAATGGTGTGCCACATGCTTCTGCTAATTATTTTAGAGTTTGGACACATTCAGTGCCAGCTAATTATAAACCCTGCTATGGAAATCATCTGTTTATATTAGACTTATTGATCTCTAGTGTTTAAGCAATATGAAAAGGGAAATCTACAATGCTGTGCCATCTGCTTTGTATTCCTAATTGCTTTTAAAGAATCAAATATATAAATAGTCAGCTTTTTATACGTTGGGTTTCAAACTCATTCAAGAAACATGTTTTGCAAATCTAAGCGAACAAGAAAAAGATGGAGCATTAATAATTTCTCTCTTCCCCTCCAACTTTTTCCATCTTTGGGTCTCTGCAGTTCACTGACCTCAACATGGGAGAAGAAAACGTGTGTCCCAGAAGTCCCACATATTGGTCAAGCCAGCTGAGAACTTGTGCAGTTTATAATTTACATCTTTTAATTGCACATTTTCTTTTACTCCATACCATCAAACACACCTTATGGCCATGAACATTTCTTGTTATTCCACTTAATGGATACACAAGAAGAGGGGAAGGGAAATTAATGTTCAAACTAACGATCACCTCCTCTGGGAAGTATTTGACTTTATGGCAGATTAAGCCTATTGGACTGCATGATGGGTATTTGGTTGGGGGGGGGTATTCAGACTGATTTTTTTTTTCTCTTTTCTTTTTTTTTTGTTAGAAGTATTATGTATTTCTGCTATTTCACAGTAATTTCTTCATAAAATTGCTGATTTTCGTGCCATATAAAGTAACTGTTTTCAGTGCTTTGACTGCTTGCAGTGTCACTGTTACTGGGATGGTCTCTTTTGTTAGATCTCTACTATTCTTTCACCCTTTAAAATTGCATTAATAAAAGGCAGTGCATTCAGAGTGCTGCTCCGTGCTTGCAGCACTCATGGGACTTGAGTGTTCCCTAGATCCATTTCACAGATTGAGGAGAAAGTAGGAGAGCTGAAGTGATTCATGTGTAAAAACTGTAAGTATTTCAAAATCTCCAGCCCTTTCTGATGTCTTGTCCTCTAGACTTTTTTTTCTGCTTTTGCAGTTCTGTTTTGTGCACAGAGTATTGGAGAAATTATCTTTTCCTTTTTCTGAGGTTAGAATTTCTAATGTAGCCTTTGTTGCCCTAAGAGAAGGTGTCTCATTACAGGATTTGGCACTCGGGGTACATAATGACATTACCTCTGGAGAAATCCTGCAGTGGACACAAGAAGGAGAGTAAAGATACAGAAGTGTGTCTGATGTGAATTGTCACAACTCTGTTACTTTTGAAGCCCATGATGTTATGACAATCTGCATAGGACAGGAGTGTGTCCTAAGAATTGCCATCTTTTTGACAAATTGAGAAATTGGGCCAGATCCCCAGCTAGTGTCAGTTGTAGTAGCTCTACTGAAATCCGTGGAGCTGTGCCAGGCTGCACCAGCTGGGAGTCTGGCAATAGCCATTTAAAATTAAACAAGTTAATGCACTTGACTGCTGCAGTTAAGGGGTCCTGAACCTCTGCTGCTTTGCCTATCAAGTTGCTTACACCTGCTTAGACAACTCAGTGCCCTTACATCCCAGTTTCACAGCCTTGCTTTGCACAAGCTGTAAATGTTTATGGTGGGGCATGGTGGAAGAGAGTTGATCCTTAAAAACACACCTAAGAGCTGTGTTTACAGGCGTGTATCACTCTTTTGCTTTTTTTTTTAAGTGAGGTTGTTCTGTTCCCTGTGTTTGTTAAATTGCTCTGCTTAGACTGGCACTTTGGAAGAAAAGTCTGCCACATATGGCTTTATGCTTATCCTTTTCTAGTGCACACACGCCCCCTTATTTTAATCTCTGTGTGTGTACATTAGTAGTGCAGGCTCCTATTATCTGAGTTTATTTTAATCAGGGCTCCTGGTCTTCTGCAATTCAGCAGAGAAAGAAGTGCAGCTTCAGTTTCCTATTGTTTTAAAGTTCAGGCTTCTTCCCAAAAGTAAGATACCAAGCAAACAAGCAGCAGTGGAACAGGCTTTTGAATGACCTTTCTGGTAAATCTCACCTTTACAGTGAAAAATGTAATTTGGAAGATTTTAGAGAGCTAGACAAACTCCTTATCTCTTTTCAGATAATTATCATCTTTCCTTTTATTCTATCAGCATAAACAGTAACACTGAGAAGAGCCACTGACCATATAGCATCATCTGTTCTCCTGGTGTTGAGGAGCAAGTAACAAGAGTGTGGGAGGATGGTTCCTCTTGGTGATGCCTGGTACAGGGCATGTTATGACAATATGGGATTTGGTTTGGCAGCTTGCAGTGGGCCAGAGCCTACGATTCTACGTGGAAAGAAAAATATATCAGTTGTCTGGAAGACTTTTATCCTGGGATGCTATCCCTAGGGCATCTAGCATCACTGCATCTTCCTGCATGAAAAGCCAGGCCTCCAGAGGAAGACAAAACAGGGTGGAATAAGCACAAGTATATTATTTTCTGAGGATGGATGTAGGAAGGACTAAATTTTATTGTACTCAATGACAACAAATACAATTATTATGACTTACTCTTGTTCAAGTCCACTCTTGGAAATCATCACCTGAATCAGTGACGATCTGTCTACACGTACTGTTTAACTTTTCCAGCATGAAAATATTATGCCTCTTCTGCAGCATTTTCAGAGGGCTTTTCTGGTGACATTAGTGTTTTAACATTATTATTAAGAACTGGATTACTCACTTTGTACTTTCTGATGGCTAGAAAAATGGAAGTGAAATGTCAGATGCAATTAGGAGAGATTCCACCTACTGTATTCCCCCAACTCTTTTGTCTGTCACCTTCCCATATGATCTCCATTGGGAGTAAAACCTGCAGTAGTCCTCAATGAAGTTATCATTGATGAAGCTTCTGTTGTGAGCACAGGTCTGGTGTGATCTAGATTACTTAGAGCTTTTGAAGATCATGGAAAGCCCCTAACATTTCATCAAAAAGGGTCAGTGAGCAGAAAAGAAGAAGCAAATTAATTACGTAGTATTATTGGACAAGGGAAAACCAATTATATCTTTTCAGTAGCCTTCAGCTATAGCTCTAGGTAGGTGTGATGTTAAACAATTTTGGCTTAACTTTCCAGATGTGGGGATTATTACTATTGCAGAGGCAAAATTTGAGGAAAAAGTTCTCTGGCTACATCAGAGGTGGAAGTGGTTGGTTTTTGATGCTGATCTTGTCTGGACAAAAGGAAATTTGCTTTACAGATTTAGATGGCAGCTGAACACTTTGATGTTTTATAACCTGTAACTAATGCATCACTAAGATAGAGACCATATGCCCCTGTTTGTTTTCCACCACTTTGGTATTCCATCCCACCATGTAAAGATTACATGAGTCCTCACCCACTCAGCCAAAACATAGGTGTCCGATGTATAACCTAGAATGTAAGATTACTGTCTAAAAGCTCTGCCAGAGTCTCTGTGATGCCACAAACTGGGATAGCTTCAACCACATGGTAACTACAAGGCTTTGTAACCACACAGGGTGAGAATATGGTAGTTTGGAACAATGATGTATCAGTGTCTTTGCACCTGAACATCGTATTCTCTTCAGAGCGAGTAGATGGGCTTTTGTATAGAGACTGTCATAAAAGCAGTAAAACAAACCTTTTTTTTTTTTTTTTTTTTTTCAAGCAGAAGCTGCTTAAGTACCAAACTAAACTGCTATAAAACAATAACTTTAAGGAGGAGTAAAACACTGCTAATCTGCATGGCAAGTTTCAACTGATACACTGCGAAATGGCAAACATATTAAACTCCCCTAAGATAAGGGTTATAAGAAGAACTCCAGTGACCTTCCAGTACAGTGGGGCTTCTGTGGTACTATAATTAGGGTTATTAAGAAGAAGTCAGGCATATAAATGTTAACATTCTACTCATTAAAACAGTTCTTTTCAGAGAATTAAGGATTCTGCATTTTACATTCATAAAGTGAATAATATAAACTTAACTTGTGGTTTCTTTGATTATGTGTTGGAAAGAGTTAAAATTCTCTGTGTAGATCACTGTAGTTTTATTATGTAAGATGACCTTAGGAACTGTCATCCCCCTTGAATTTATACAAAGAATTCAAAGTAAAGGTTTTCTAGGTTACACTTCTTTTTTCAACCCTTTGTCCTGTCAGCGCAGTCCTAGATATCTTCATCTGCCGACATGCCCAGATGTGCAATGAATGTTGATTTGAGCTGGCCCCTCAACCCCTCCCTGCTGGTGTCATTAAAACCAGGGAGGTAGCTGCTCCCCTGGCATCTTTGGCAAGGCTTGGCTTTACACTGCGGACTAAATTATTGATGAAGAGCACTTCTGTCGCAGTGTGTTTTACCCACCTTTAAATGAAACAGTGCGGATAGAGCTGTCATTGCCTCCTCACTCCCTGCAACTTCTACATGACATTTATGATGTGGTTCAGATTGCACTGAAGCAATTAATTTCCAGTAGAGCCTGCACTCAGAATGAAGTTCCCTGACAATTACCAAGGGCTGGTTTTTCAGTGAGTGTACCACACAGTCATTGATACAGTATACAAAAGAAAACATCACAATATACCATAAAGGTTTATTGGTCTTTTTTTTTCTGAATCTGATGCTTAGTGTCTGAACATCCTTTTCATACCAATACCTTTTCTTAACAATGTGGATGAAACCTGGTGTTCAGACCCATGCTTTGGACCTGATCCTGCTGTGCACTGAATACCCTCAGATCCTGCTACAATCAGTAGGACCCAAGTTTTGCCATCTGTTTAGAAAAGCCTTACCAAAACCACCTGTCATTTTTGGTAAGAGACAGCCAATATCTTCACTTCAGACATCTGTCTGCACCTGGAAGCAAAGCCTGTTTTTTAATTCTGCATTTAGCCATTAAAATGGTGCTGGTGCTACAGGAGCTGCTATTTTATATCTCTTCTAGGTGCTGTCTGAACATGAGGATAGACTTTTCTGTAAGGAAGGTGTGCTCCTTGCTTAGGATTTGTGTAGGATAAAGAACAGGATATATTTTGTTTATATATGTTGTTTCTCTCATACTAAACAGTCTCCCTAAGACCTTGATAGTGAGCTCACCACGTGAACCATCTGTGATGAGGAAGATTTTTGTCCAATCTTGGTATTTATAATCTGTTTTATTGGAGAAGGGAACACTGATCTGAATACGGGATTATACGTGCTACTCCTGCAAAAGTGGAGCCACCAGTTTCCACCTGAGCAGCCATCAGAGATGGACAGAAGTAGCCATGGTTCTGTATTTTAGTTGAAGCACAGTACAGCTCTGCCTTCCCTGATGACAGAGCTGTCAAACTAACACGGGGTGAGAATTCGAACTGGCATCTATGCATCAGGGTGATGGGCATTTTAGGAATGCATAGACAAAAATACAGACAGTATATTGACGGATAAACTAATGTGTGGACTTGTACTTACATGCTCAGGCTCAGAGGTGAATATTCTGACAAATGAAACGTTTTGACACAAGTAGTTATTAAGAAAATGTGTGAACTGGTTTGGATGAAATCAAATGTATCTTTACCCAGACCATGAAACAATCTGCTGGAGATTTGGAAAGATTGTTGTAGCTTGCCTTTCCCACAGTTCTGGTATTCCTACTGTGCCTCATAGGTTGGCCATATCAGAAGGTGACCCTCTGAAATGTGGTCTGATGTGTTTCAGCCCAGGAGATGCTCTGGTGTGAGTGCTTGGCTCTGCAGAAGTGTACAGATTTAGGAAGCTCTCTTTAAGCATCCTTTTCAAAAAATTGTAACTGTAGTGCAGTTGTCTGTGATTTTCCAAATACATGAGATTTAAATTCCATTCAAGGAAGAGGCACTGGAAATAAATCAAGTAGAGATATTTTTTCCATGGTATATATAGCCATAATGAAACTAGGAGTTCTCAAAAACACCCAATGCCCCTGGCCTGCAAAACCTGATTTAGGTCAGGGTTCAAGGTGGCAAAGTGTCTGAAATACTTTGAAGGAAGGGCTAACTTCCTCCTCCTAATGAGGAAGCTCTTCTCCTATTGATTCATCTCTGTTTTGTGGTAAGCTAAATGTGCGTGTGTAAATCACATGAGGCATTCGCAGTTGTTGGTGTTGCTGCATTATTGTAAGCTGCCTTAAAATGTCTCATAACAATCTATCGGAGGCGATAGGAACTAATGTTGAAATTGTTGGAACTTGAATAGGATGCTATGAAAAGTGAGTAAGGACTCTCACATGTTCTTCATATTTTAGTGAAGTCTCATTTTTAGTGATTTTACTGTCATTCTGCAGTTAAGGTTAAAATGAAAGGCTTATGGGATTCATTGCAGGATTATGTTGGAACATGAGAGATGCCAAGGAATTTGTAGGATGGTGAGCAGCCTTTAATGAGCATTTCAGAACTCCTGTAGATCATAGATCTCTTTGGTGAGACATGAGGAAGGTCTTCTAACTAAACTGTTCACCTTGAAGAATCCAGCTCCTTTTGTCCATTTCTGTCCAATGTTTCACCTGGTTAGAGACAGAGCTTTTTCTGCCCTGGATCCGATAGTGCAAATGCCCAAGTTTCTTCACTATGATGTTTAAAGTTTGGACATTGTAGTATGAAGATTTGCATCTCTGCCAGGACAGCGTATTTCACCCTGGACGTCTGCAATAAACTGTACTGGCACACTGGATTAGCTGTGTCTGCCTTACAAATAATTTGCTGATTTATCCAGTAGTTTGTTGATAAGTGTGTTGGTTTGCCTATTGTGGCTTTAGCAGCAGATTCTAAGAGAAGATAGTTGATGGAAAATTCGGTTTGGTGTCATCTTAATTTCTGTCTTCTCAGTGGGTAAGCACCAGTAATGTGCTAAATTTAAAAAGGATTGGAATTTGGTTAACTATTAAAAAACTTTAAATTCATCAATTGTTTCATAAGGCTGATGGGCTACTGAGCTGTCTTTCTCTGGGCATCGTCATGTCGATGGACACAGGTGAGGTCCACCCAGCTGAATGGCACTGCTCGCCAATGCTCGTGTGCCTGCCTGTTCCTTTGGTAGCTGCCAGCCTGGACTCCAATAAACCTTAGATCACTACACAACCCTTTCTTGAACTGGTTTAAGCAAAAGGAAAGAATCAATGCTCTTGTCTCTGCCCCCATGTTTTGACCAACCAATTTTTCTTCTGTTTCTTTTTTTGGAGGGGGAGTAAGGTGATAGAACTGTTCCCTGCTGAGTCCCTCTTTGGAGGAATGTATTTCAGGCTGTGTACTGCCAGTCATTTAACTTTTTTTTCTTTGAGAAAAAGCTTTTGAGAAAGCTCTGGTCTTGCTACTTGTACTTCAAAACACCCTGGGGATGAAATACCTCAGAGAAGACTTGATTCGTTTAGTCCCTCTCCTTCCCCTGTGCCTACTTCTGCAAACTGGTGTTGTAATGTTGTCGTGGTTTATAAAGCCTCAGGGACAGTTTTTGTTAAACACCTGGTGGGCTGAGGCAGGGACAGGGAGGGTTTCACTCACCATTTAGGGTCATGGGCAAGAAACCAACAGGACTTGGGAAGAACCAACAAACAATTGAATTTATTAACTATTTACAACAAGAAGCAAAATACTGAGAGAGACAAACCACATCTTGAAAAGGCACTTCTCCCCCACCCCTCCCTTCTTCCCAAAGCCCAAAGGCTTTGTTCTGTACCTTCTCCCCCCTCAGCGGCACAGGGGTGCCAGGGAATGGGGGATGAAGTCAGTCCGCCGCTCCTTCCTCCTCAGAGGAGGGCTCCTCACAGTCTTTTCCCAGCTGCAGCGTGGGGTCCCTTCTCATGGGAGAGTCCTTTTCCACACGGGGCCACAGTCCCCCGACAACTGCCTGGCTCTGGCGTGGGCTTCTCCATAATTCCTGTGTGGGGTCCTCCATGGCTGCATCTTCTCATGGGCTGCACCAAGGGACAAAACGTGCTTCACCATGAATCTTCACCACGATGCAGGGGAAATGCCAAAGGCACTTTCTCTCCTTTCTTGCCCGCTTTTCTCTGACCCGAGTGTTGTGTGGTCCTTCATCTCAAAACCTTGCTT
>NW_010110034.1:0-44801 GCF_000699245.1 Pterocles gutturalis | reverse complement strand
GAGCGGGATCTAAGGCAGCAGACAAGGCTCCAGCTCTGACAGTGCTTCCTCAACATCCTCTCTTTCCCACCCACCAGCAGGGGGGGCCTGGCCCTGGAAATACCCCTTCATCCACATCAGGCACAGTCAAACACATTAGCTCAGAGACACTTTCATCCTCACATCAAGGTCACCGAGGCCACTGGCCTGGTACAACTTTGGGTGTCCCTGCGTGGCCACACTGGCTGGCCAAGTTACGGGGGCTTCTGCTGGAGGGACCCCCATCACTGGGCACAGGGGCACATCTGACTGACTGCTGCATCCAGCATCCATTGGGTACACAGTAATGATCCATCTACACTCTCCTAACCCATCAAAGGTGCCCTGTTTAGGATAGACCAGGCTCTGTCGTTCACCAAAGAGTGAGAAACAAATGCTGAGCCGCATCTCAGAAGCCCATGTGGCAGAACTTGGCTTGAAATCAGCAAGTTTCTGGTCTGAATCCGAACCAGGCTCATTAGTCTTTAGCTATTTCTGTCTAGCCTGGAGCACCTCACAGATGAAGGCTATTCAGAGCCCAGACAGTCTTCAACAGTGAACATTCTGGATCCTCAAAACTGTAATCAGTCCAACCAGTTGTTGTTGCAACTTTTGCTGGGTTTAAAGTCAATTGTTGCAAGGACAGGTATTCAGAGCCAAAAATCCCTTCTGAGTAAAAAGCAAACAGTGCCTGCTAAATTCTGTTGACCTTTTACTGGCAACCAACAGACCAACAAATATACTACTTTAATACAAGAAAATTTGCATTCTGATGCAATCATGTTACACCAGAAGGCTGGCCTAAGGCCACACACAGCACCATCACCACCAGAAGTAACCCAGCGATCTGCTGGTTCCACACAACCCCTCTCCCTTCTGTCAAGAGCAGCTACAGCAACTTAGGTATAACCACAAACAATTTCCCAACCTGGTGCACCGCACAATCACACAGACAACAGTAGCAGCATAAAAAGGAAGACATGGCACAGCATGGAGGCATTATTATTTCCTTCAGTCCCAATGCCAGCTTTTGCTAAGCTTAGAACAACCCTGAGGCTACAGGCAGGTCAGCATGAAGATGCTTCTGGTCACACAATCATAGATGGTTGAAGCTGGAAGGGACCTCTGGACAACATCAGGTCCAATCCCAGGCTGTAGCAGGGCCACCTAGAGCTGACTGCTCAAAGACCATGTCCAGATGGCTTTTGAACTTCTCCAAGGATGGAGACTCCACAACCTCCCTTGGCAAACTGTGCCGCTGCTGAGTCATCCTCCCCGTGAAAAAGTGTTTCCTGATGTTCAGAGGGAACCTCTTGTGTTGGAGTTTGTGCCCACCACCTCTGGTCCTGTCACTGAGCACCACTGAGCAGAGCCCGGCTCTGTCCTCTTTGCACCCTCCCTTCAGGTATTTATATACATTGATGAGATCCCCCTGAGCCTTCTCTGCTCCAGGCTAAACAGCCCCCTCTCTCTCAGCCCCTCCTCATAGGAGAAATGGTCCAGACCCTTCATCATCTTCGCAGCCCTTTTATGGACTCTCTCTAGTAGCTCCATACTGGTGCTTTGGCAGTCTGAATCAGCTGGCAGATACTGATACTATGCTTCCTGGGAATCTGGAAAGAAGGCAGCACACAGGGGAGTGGACATCCCTTCCCCAAACAGGGGCTCTTCTGATCCATCAGTGGGTAAAGGACAGACTGTCTCAGAATGCTATCTTGTGTTTGACTGATTTCTTAGGGAGCAGCTGTAACTACCAAGCACCACATAAATGTAACACATACCTCAATCTGAGACTAAAAAAATTCAGTGTCTTCTCTGAGTAGGAAGATGTTTATTCAAAGAGACTCCGCATACTCACCATAATTTATTTTTGAAGCAGGTACATCAAACCAAGACACTTAAAATTCTAAGTCTCCAAAGCTTTAGCTATTATGTAAATAAACTCCAAATAATTGCCTGCATTGAAGTGTGGTCCAGTGTTCAGCAAGGAAAACAGCTCTTGCTTTTTTAAATTAAATTCTGATTTTATCTATAATTCTAGACTGTTGTTTGTTTGCTTACATGAAACATTATCCTGCTTGTTGAGTGCCAAACCGTTATTCTGAAACTGTATGATTAACACCAGTATTTCCAAAAGCTACACATCAAATAGGTTTATGTGACCAATGGCGTAAGTCCTTCAACCAGCAGTATATGCAAACTGAGCTAAGCAGGCACATACTTGCCATACATTCTGTGATTTACAAACACCCTTCCGAATAACAAAGGTAAGAGATGCAAGGATACCAGCTGACATAGCCAAGAGCCATGCACTTCCAATGATCCCTAAAAGCTTTTTATGCACTGAGGGGTCAGGCAGCACAATGAAATGCAGGGCTCCAACTCACACTCAGCAGCAAGGAGCTGTGGCAATTGAAGACGTTGTTGTTGTCTCATTACCGGTTCTCCTTCTGCCCACAAGACGGTGAGTAGGAAGAAACCCATATCTCCACCTCTGCTTTCTCAGACCACAGTTCGGTTTCTTGTATAATCCCATCTTTACTGCCAATTTAACCAAACAGACTCAACTAGAAAACACAAGATGGGAGGCCCAGGAACATGCTCCCTTCTGCTGGCTGGGAAGAGGGTGATGATGGGCAGCGGGACAGAGCAGCATCACTTCAGCCACCAGATCCAGGCTGGAGAAAGCTGGCACCTCGGAGCAGATGCCCTCCCGCACTAGGACAAAACATGCCTGCTTGCTTTGACTACATTTTTTACAGGGTTTTGGACTTCTCCCCACTGAGCAATGATGCTGGTTGTCAGTAAGTTATCCACAGCAATCCCTCAGGATGTCTCTTCACAGTATTATTAGCTTAGGCAGTGACTCCAGTTTCGATTCATGGGCAACAACCATTCCTGCACAAAAGTCTCCAGCTTGAACAGCCAGCATCTCTGCTGTGAGCACCCTACGCTGCCAAGGAGAGCCATGCTGTCCTTGGGCAGCAAGGACAGGCGCATCGCCACTTCAGACAGGATGATGCAGCAGCAGCACATCACTTCTTGAGCTACAAACCCACCACCCTGTCAGTGCTGGGGTGACCGAGCCCTGCTGCCTGCCTCCAGCCTCCCAGTCACAGCCCCAAGCCTTTACAATGGCTAAAACTGTATTTATAAAAAAAAAAAAAATCTTCTACTGACTCACTTTTTGTAGAAGCTGCTTACTGCCCATGTGCTGCAAACGCTAGCTTGCCCTTTTAAAAAAAAAAAATTATCCCATTGGCAAGCAACCAATATACTAGAACATTACTAAAACATCTACAAAGAAGCTGTTATAGTTTATCGTGCAGTAATCCATGGATTAAGGTCATTAATGGCAGTCGATGACATACAGCCATGACTCCAAAGGTCCTGTTGTGGCTTGCCTCAAACATTTCCCCTGTGCTTTCTTCTAAATCTTCAAAAGAAGAGAAGAAGCAAGAAAACCCATAAGATGCCTAGCACAATATCCTGCATTGCACCAAAAAAAAAAAAAAAGAAAGGCCAGGCTGGATGAGGCTTTGAGCAACCCGGTCTAGTGGAAGGTGTCCCTGCCCACAGCAGGGGGGGTTGGAACTAGCCGATCTTTAATGTCCCTTCCAACCCAAACCAATCTATGATAATGAAAATAAATTGACATTTTCAAAAAATATTGAATTTTCTTCTCATTCACACTGATGTTTTCCTCAGTAAGAGAGTTCTTCATGAGTAACTGAAATTCAGGTCTACAGAGCTAAATATAAAAAGTAAGCCAAGACATTCTCCCAAGCTCCAAAGACAAAGCCACAACTAAAACTTTCAAAATAAAATCTGAAATGCTTAACTTTTACTCTTAATTATTTATATGAAACAAGCTTTTTCCTTCTGTTGACATGAGAACACAAATGTATCATCACCGAAAACACTGTGTTCTCCCCAAATCCCAGAGGGTCATTACTCTTCCTTTATGCAGTACATGAAGTATTTTCGCAGAACTTTTAAAATAGTTTTCTAAAACGTGACTGATGTCATTAGCAAGTCAGAAGAATTTGATGGCCTAACAATATAATTTCTAAATATCCTCCAAAGCAGAGAATCCCTTCACTCTGTACTAAACTTATGCTGGTATCTGCACTATCAATATACATAATTATCAATGCTATTCATTTACCTCAGAGTCCCCAATACCAAGGGTAAACAACCTGTTGTGCCAAAATTGAAGTCGTGGACAGACTTTTCTTACTTCTGCTGATTTAAATGAAACAATCTGCTCTCTTTTAATATGATTGGTTTCATTAGGACTCTGGTGATGGCCTAGTACTGTGCCACCGTGTATTTTCATTTGCCATGGAACAATGTTAATTCATAAAATGTACTTGGGAGAATAAAATTGTCCCACCAGCTGTAAGCAATCCTGTATCCCCCAGTCATATGCAATTTTTGTAAACAACATTCTGACACTAGAAAAGAAAATCCTTGGAAATAAATCTTTTCAAAGCTTCAATAAATACAAGCTAAGACAAATAACATTTGTATTAATATACATCTTACCAAGAACAAATCACTTTCTGATTAATCTGGTTTAGTTGTAACTCATCATTTCACATTTTACTTTCAGTACAATGTAGAGGCATTTTCACTACATGTGCAATATTTTTTCTTACCTTTAAGGAATCAAAGCAGGCAATTACTCTTCCATTTTCAACCTGGCAACTTTTAGGGGGGTGCGCAAATTTGCATTCTTCATCAGAGCGTGAACAAGTTCCCCTCTGAAATTGCCTGCACACTTCTAATGTTAGCCATTTTGTATCTCTTACAGGAGCAACATTCAAAGCCATGGTGAAAAGCTGATCTTGAATTTGTAAATTGCTGTCAAGTGAATTATGCTGAAGAAATTTCCAAAACTAATGACAAAGGGAAGGGAGAGGAGAAAAAAAAAAAGGCAAAAAAAAATTCTGAAAAAATATTTAAATTCCTATTGAAAAGAGAGTTAAAAAAAAAAGTGGGGGACGATTAATGATGTCCAACACACACAAACCAGAACAAACAAAGAAAGTTTATCAGCAAGCAGTCACTCATCAATCATTAAGTCCCGCTTGTAGACTTTTGGCTGGGAAAAACCATGCTCAGTTGCATTTCTGTCTGTAAAATACGTGGGCCTGTTGATTGTATCACGGATGCACCAGTTTTAAGCCAACGTCCTTCAATGCAATGGCACTCCTTGATAGAATGTTAATTCTCTGATGGTTGCTTGCTGGTATTGATCACACAAGAAAAGCAATGCAGTCATTTGTTCATGTCCCAGGAATAACAATTCTTCTCTTCTTCCTCTTTTTTCTGCTTTCAGTTTCCCATCAACTAATTGGCAAATCGAGATAGCTGAGGTATCTTCCGCCAGGTGTGAGGTGAAGGCAATGTCTGGCTGGCAAAGATGTGATTTTGAGAACACAGGCGTAGCTGTCCTCGCTCATAAAAGTGACTTGACAAAGGCACTTTTTAAGTCACTGACCTGACAAAACAAATACAGTATCAGTTCAAGTGCAACTCATTCCAATAACATGACAAACCTATCATCCTTTTTTTATTGGATATTATAAACATACAGACAATGCTCGCTTACATTTCTTTTTTCCAAACAAAATCAGCCTCCTTCATGAAGTTACGCATGACAAGGGAATAACCAGTTGAAACACGTATTGCAGTAATATTCTAGGCAGCAATCCAAAAGTTGGGAATGATTTAAATAGATGAATGTGGCAGACATAATAATTAGGTGCGTTTGTTATGAAACAATTCAATCAATGTGCTTAGTCTCCCAAACAATATACAAGAACCCGCTTCTATTGATTTATCATTTGGCCCTTTAGATTTTGTTACTACATTATAAACTGTAATTTGTTACTTGCTCTTCCTTAGAAATTAAGAAAGTAGTATCCTCTTCAGATTTTTTGTCTCTCCCTCTGCTTCTCAAGTGAAAAAAACAAACCAAAGCAAACTGCAAACCAAAAAATGGTCATTCAAAAATTAGAGGGAAAAAAACCCTTTCATATCCAGAAAGAGTTAGTTTCCCTGTTAAGCTAAAGGCCGTTTCACAAAGGCTTCATGAAAGGGCTCACCACTAAGTCATCATCATCCTCTAATGAGTTCTTTCTAATACAAAGCAGTCTTTATCTAAATTTTGCTTTGATTAACTTGACTTTCATGTACCTTTACAAATACATGGTTCAGCATCAAAATCTTAATATGGAACTTAGCTATTTGAGGACTACAAAATAGCTAGAACATTTTATAGATAAACAGTTCTGAAAATCAAAGGGTTAGATATTATAAATATTTTAATAAATTAATATTTTATATGCAGAGAGTGAAACCATGGTCATGATGTTTCCTTCTATTCTGCTTCAAAGGAACACAACTTCCACTTTGCAGGTACCAGCCAGAAACAGCTGATGGATTATTTTTGTGCAAGAGCAAAGAAAGGGGGAAGAACTGGAATAAGTGAGGTTTTAAAATACATCAATAAAAATAGCTCTAAAAACACTGTCAGCTTTCCCATGCCAGAATAATTACCATTCTGTGCTTGGATTCATCTGATTTAATTGAAGTCAGTGCTGTTAGTAATGTGAGTAAGAATTACTCACACACAGTTTCAGGAACAGATCCCAGTTCTGACTTTCAGGTCTTCACATCAAAAGGCTCTTCTGTTACTCAGTCATGCTACCAGAAAGGGTTTTACTACGCGACTGATACCTACACCAAAACTTGCTACTGCTCACTTGAATAAAGGTAATACAATGCTAATTGCTTAAAAAAATCAGTTTCAAGTCCAAGATGCAATAAGATGGGTCTGGATGACACTTAGCTAGCTTTACCTCGTCACCAAGAATGAGTTGCAAAAGAATTAGTACATTTTTAAATAATTCTACACAACTGTAGAATAGTACAGTACATTAACTAAGTATTCCTCAAATTAAATATTCCATCAATGTTGCTCCACAGCATCAATGAAGAGAGAGGTTAACCTGAAAACATACAAAGAGCTGACAAAATACTCATCAGTGATGAGAGGGGAAAAGACAAGAAAAGCCATTGCGCTGATGATTTAGCTGGCTAAATTTAAGAGAGGAAATAGTCTCCCTAGAGCCACCCATTCCAATTCAGAAACGTTAGTAAAGGTTTTCAGTAATAGACGGAGGAGACATATAGAAATTTTGTGAAAAGAGTAAATGTTGCACACTGCTGAAAGTCACAAGCAGCAATACTCTGCTCGGCTGCATACTACTAAAAATGACAAAGTCACTTCTCAAGTAGTAGGTGTTAAGACTGAAGAAAACCAGACATTGCACGTGGCAGGAAAGTAAATGGCACGATTTATGTCAATGGCTGTAGCCACGGTTTTAAAAAAATGTGCACAACAGAATCACATACCAGATTAGTGAGACTGCAACAAGAACTAATACCAAGAAGTGTTTGGGGGGTAAAGGGTAGAAGAGAAGTGAAATACAGCATCATCCTATCTTCTTACTATATTAACATTTTTTAAAGAAAGGGAAGCATGAAAAGTTAATCTCAGAAATTCGTATCTTGTAAAAAATAATGACACTATCTAATTTCTCAAGAGGCATTTCTACTGACATGGGCTTAGGAGAGACAGAGTCAAGACCTTTCGGAAGGAGGTCATGCCTTCAGTAGAAGGCAAGTGCAAACATGGTGGGCACAGAAGAATTTGGAGCGCTTCATCCCTACCACTTAAATGACCCACTTTTTTTTTATCCTCGGCAGCTGCCATACCTCCTCTGCCCATCACCCCCACCATGAGGGTGAAGGAAGAGATGCCACAAGGAAAGCCTGAACATGAGAAGAAACCAATACAAGGAGAAGGGAGAGGAAAGACAAACTGGGGAAAAGAATTATGGGAGGAACCAAAGAAATCAGAGTTCAAGATACAAGGAAAGAGCTCAAGAGAAGGAAAAAAAAAAAAAAAAAAAAAAGAGAAGTGGAAGGCAGGAAAGTGACATGGCTGGTTGTGGAAAATGAATTAAAATATAAGAATAAAATAACAGTAGTAAAAAAAGCTTCAATAAAATGCCTCTGAGGCCACAGGCTATTACTACCATCATGGCCCACTCTGACCTTATATACTGCAAAACCCTCCCACAGGGAGGGCACAGGGGCCTCCAGCAAATGTAAACTCTGCTCTTCTTTCCACTGCTTCTGACTTCTATTTGTGTCCCAACACATAAGGCAAAGTTAGCTGTCCTGACAAAACCAACAGGATCCCACCAGTCCAGAGCCTTTGGCACCAAGGGGTCCCTTATCCAGGCAAAAGGCTTGCTTTTCGGTTTGCCTGGGGGTTTTCTCTAGTTCTTTTGTTGTTGTTATTAATTATTCCAGATTAAGCCTACACTCCTCACTCACTGTAGCTAAACAAACTACCAAAACTTACATATTGACAACTGAGATGCAAAATGTTCTTATTGAAGCTGAAGAAAACACTCAACATAGTAAGTATAAAGGAATTAAATTTGTTTGTTTGTTTTACAACTATTGCTGTTTATTTTCAGTCTCTCACATACTTGGATCAATGGAATTGATCCAGAATACACATCCGCAAATGCAGTTTTCCCTAAGCTAAGTGAAATAAATTCATTGACGCATTTGTAAAAACTATTTAGCTTTAGACCCTTCTTTCAGATAAGAATCACTTCCCTTTTGCAGAAAGCTGTCAAGGCAAGGAAGGAGCAAGAGGCTTTTGCCAATCTCATGGTCTCCTAAGAGAGCAGGAAAGAATCTGTGTTAGGCTCCAGATCTTCTTTCTGTTCTTAAGCACAAAATCATTTCTCCTTTTCCAAGTAAGAAAGAAAGAAAAAAAAAAATTCCCAGTAAAAAGAATCCTTTTAATTATTGAACAAGGCAAAGTGCACAGGTGCTAGGAGCCCCCAGAAAATATTCTAATTCTGAGAAACACTAGGCAGCCCCCATCTTCAAGAGTTGCAAGCAAGCATGAAGTCCTGCCCTATTACAAACAAGCCGGATCTCTCGTCTGGAAAATAGGAGCTCTTGCTATATACAAAATATGGGCTGTTCTCATACAGTAGTTTTACTTATCAGACAGATTACGCGGAAATGGGTTTATGTAGTATCTGTCTAACAGAGAAGCGGAGACTTCCTGGACACGTTGTATTCATGCTTCAGTAGGTAACATGTAGTAATAAGTGAAGACCTCAACGTTGCAGCTTATGACTTCCAGAAAAGGAGCAGAGTCCTCTACATGGTCCCGACACAGACCTCTAGTGGAACCACTAAGCTAACTCAAAAGGCATTAAAACGGTTTTTCATTTTACTCTTTGAGAATTAAGCACTCTGAATTACTAATCACATTAAAATCTTCAATAAGAGATGTCAAGACTGGGGCTCAATTTCTTGCCCCTACTGTCGAAGTGTATCAACATGATCCATATATTTCTATATATACACCAGAGACTCAATGATTAAAAGTTAGAAAACCCTCAGCTGTACCTATGAGGGATTGCAGTTTAAAGTACACAAACTCTTCTTTCCCAGCAAGCCAGAAGAGATGTGTTAAATATACACAGCTTTACATGTTTGATTATTTACAATGGTCTGCTTTAAAAATAAGAAATTTCATAGAATCATAGAATGGCCTGGGTTGAAAAGGACCATAGTGATCATCTAGTTTCAACCCCCCCGCCATATGCAGGGCTGCCAATCACTAAACCAGGCTGCTCAGAGCCACATCCAGCCTGGCCTTGAATGCCTCCAGGGATGGGGCATCCACGACCTCCCTGGGCAACCTGTTCCAGTGTGCCACCACCCTCTGGGTGAAAAACTTTCTCCTAATCTCTAACCTAAACCTCCCCTGTCTTAGTTTAAAACCATTCCCCCTTGTCCTATCACTATCCACCCTCGTAAACAGGCGTTCCCCCTTTATTTAAAAAAGAAATCCAAAGACCCACTATGTTGTGAAAGCAGGGTGTTCCTCCTTCAGGTCACTAACAGGGCAGAAACCTGTTGACTGCAGGACAGGTATCTGCTGCTCAAATTAAGTTAAACATCTGAACTCAGGCAGGATAAAACTCCTCTTCAGGATATACCTGCAGCCCTCAAGTTGACCTGCTGGATAGGTAATATAGGTAATATCTTGAGAACTTAGTTTTCAACATGCATATACTGCCACTCTTCAGAGACTGTTAGCTTAGCCAAATGTGGGAACCCTTTCAAGAGGGCCAAAGTCACATCTCTAATCCCAGGGAGATGGTACCGCCCAGTTTTAAGGCCTTGACCCAAAGCAGATTGCTGCCACAATTTTACACACTTACATGAACAAGTTCAAGTTGCTTACTTCCAGAAAATCATGTCCATCGTCTTAAATTCTCTTCAGGAATCCTTTAACAAAAAAACAAAACAATGACCCTGCGGTAGGCACCATGCACACCAGGTGGAAATTTTGAGCTCTGGCTGGAAGTCGTAAGCAGGGGAAAACAGGCTCTGTACCCTTAGACACAGTTAACTGTAAACATCATTGGCTTCACATTCCACAATCACAGAATCACAGAATGTTAGAGATTGGAAGGGACCTCGAAAGATCATCTAGTCCAATCCCCCTGCCGGAGCAGGAACACCTAGAGCAGGAACACAAATCAGCAACGCCTTAACCGTGTACCACCTTAACTCACATTCTCTTGACATTCAGTCAGTCCTAGCTACTTGTCCAGGAGTTAAACTAATCTATAAAAAAATAACACCCTCAGTTTAGCCACGCCCTTCAGCCTGGACTTACTAGCTTCAAGTCAGTGATTTTACCTAGGACAAGCAACATGGGACAAAATACAGCCATTCCCGTATGTCCCAGGACATCCAAACACAAGGATTAACCAATGTGCCCTGCTCTACAGATACATCTTCAGACTACTGACAAGCATTGTGCTCTTTCTCCTTCAGTGGCTGACCACATCTGCAAAGGAAATTTGCTTTGTGGTTCACCATGTTTACAGGGAAAACCTAGTGGAAATACTCCCTGTACAATACGTAGGGATCCTGCTATAACCAGATCAAGTTAAGTATCTCGAACACTCACAATGGAAATAGAGATATTCAAAGACTGACAACTACTGAACCCTCAAACTTACAGCCAGAAAAAGGCACTCAAATCCTGCTATCTCTTACTTGCAGTTGCATGGTGGACTCCATTTTCAAAGCACCCAGGACACAGCCATACATTTAGGAGATACTGGCAGGCTCTTTAGTCCAAAAGATGGTGGGATTTTGCTTCAGGTTTTCAACTAAGCCTCACTGTTATTTTTTTAAATGTCATTTTCCCCCCCGTTGTTTGTGCTCTAAATAGCATTGAGGGCCTCCAAACCAACGAGACACTGCACACCAAAGGACCGCTGCGACCCCATGAGCACAGTCCAGCATCAGCTTTCAACTCTGCACATGGCTCCGAACAATCCCAAGTACAGATACAGGCTGGGAGGAGAACGGATTGAGAAGGACTTAGGGGTACTGGTTGATGAGAAGCTGAACATGACCCTGCAGTGTGCGTTTGCAGCCCAGAAAGCCAACTGCATCCTGGGCTGCATCACAAGAAGCATGACCAGCAGGTCGAGGGACGTGATTCTCCCTCTCTACTCCACTCTCATGAGACCCCACCTGGAGTAATACCTCCAGCTCCGGAGTCCTCAACACAGGAAAGACATGGACCTGTTGCGGCCTTCCTCTGGACCTGCTTCAAAGAGGATCAGAGGGCTGGAGCACCACCCATATGAGGACAGGCTGAGAGAGTTGGGGTTGTTCAGCCTGGAGAAGGCTTCAGAGACACCTTAGAGCACCTACCAGTACCTAAACGGGGCCTACAGGAGAGATGGGGAGGCACTCTTGATCAGCGAGCGCAGTGATAGCATGAAGGGTAACGTTTTAAGCTGAAAGAGGGTAGACTTAGATTAGCTATTAGGAAGGAATTTTTTACTGTGAGGGTGGTGAGGCACTGGCACAGGTTGCCCAAAGAAGCTGTGGATGCCCCATCCCTGGAGGTGTTCAATGCCAGGCTGGATGGGGTTTTGAGCAAGCTGATCTAGTGTAAGGTGTCCCTGCTCATGGCAGGGGGGGTGGAACTAGATGATCTTTAAGGTTCCTTCCAACCCAACCCATTCTGTGATTCTATGAATTCCAGCTATCAGCCATTTCCTTGACTCCCCCATGCTGTTTTCTCCTGCCCTTCCTCAGACTCCCTGCTGAGGAAAGCAAGGCTGCAGCTTAATCCTAGGCTAAAGCTGGATCTGTTACAATCTACCTCCCCAGGTGCAGAATAAAGCCAACACAGCAGCATAAAGCACCTTGTGTCACATGTGCTGGCCAGGTCAGCTGAGTTGTGCCCGCATGCCCATGCCCCACACCTGATAGAGTACAGAGCAGGGCAGGCACAAGGGTTATGACGGCACAGGCTGCAGCCCCGATCCCTCTCCAGCATACCACCTGCAGCAGGTCTGGATCCTCGTTACAAGTGCCTGTAATTACGCTTTATCCCATGGGATGTGCTCCCTGTCCCTGGAAAACAAGGCTGACTTTCAGACATCGCATGCTAATTTAAGCCTCACCGTGCAAAATCTCCTGCTAACAAATTGTCCTGGGTCCAGCTGGGATAGGGTTAATTCTTCACAGAAGCTGGGAGTTGGGCATAGCCGGATATTCGATACCATGCTGACGTCATGCCCGGGATATAAGGGGAAGCTAGCCGGGAGAGGGGTCTCTTTTGTGAAGCTCGTGGTGGTGAGATTTTCATTGTATCAGTGTTTCCATTGTACTCTATATCTTGTCTTATTGTTATATTCTTCTTTCTTTTGCTTTCCTCGTGTGGTATTATTAAAAATCTGTCGTTATCTCAACTCAGGAGGTTCCACTTTTTTTTCCTATCCCTCCCCATTTTACCGGGAGGGGAGTGGGAGGGGGGAGGCGGTGTTGCGACCACGTGGTGGTGGTGGTCCTGACACCAAGACACAAATACAGAGAGGATCTTATTTCAAAAGATGCTAACGTGAATGAAAAAAAAAAAAGTAATTTTACAGACAATATGACAGTCGTCATACTTGTTAATCATATTTGAATAAATTACATTCGTAAACAGAGAACATGCAAGAGATTTTTGGGTGGTTGTTAGGCTTTTCTCACCCCATCAAGCCCACTAGATTAGGAAACAGGAATAGAAAGTGATCCGACAGCACAGAGGTATCATTCATCAGTGAGTACTATGCCAGCTTCTACTCTTCTTCAAGGCCAGGCTGGATGAGGCTTTGAGCAACCTGGTCTAGTGGAAAGTGTCCCTGCTCTTGGGCAGGGGGCTTGGAACAAGGGGATCTTTAAGATCCCTTCCACCCCAAACCATTCTATGATTTTATGGTATCTAGTAAGACTGGACAATGTACGGCAGAGTTTAGTAATGTCTCGGCATGGTTCAGTAAAATTACAGCATGAAAACCAGACTCAGACTTCTGGCTCTTTTCCAAACTGTTGTGAAGTAACTAAAATAATATTCCCTATATTCAAGAAACAAGAGGAAACAAGATGGACTTCCATGAAACATTTTTCATTCTTCGATAGCAAATACGAATGGAAAAATCTTTCTGCCACCATAACTTTTTTAAAAAACATTCAACTACATTAGGAAGTGATGAATGCATTTTCTTCCACAAATTTCAAATAAAACTTGTAAACATTTATTTAAGTATTTCAAGGTTTTTTTTCTCCTTAGGATGTTAAGCACCTTTCATTTTGCAGCAAGCAAACCACTACTGTTCAGACAAGAAAGAAAACAGAACTGCCCTATCAGAGAAGCAGCCCCCTAGTTTGACCAAGCGGCCAGGAGACAAAAATGCTAAAATTCTAACGCCGGTGCCTCTATTAATTCAACCTGAACTTTGCTGAAGTCAAGAGTGTCCTGACTTACAAAAGAACCAATATTTATTTTATTTGCTTGACTTGGAGCTAACTATTGCAACATCTCTCATTGCCTGTTACACAAACAGAGATGAACTTGTCAACTATAACTCTGATGAACACTTTACCCAGAGCTGATCCTAACTATTTAAGCCAACAGAAGTCCAGGTTGGAAAATGGCAATCTGTTTTATTTAAACTGAGTATGACCTCCAAGCATCAATTTTGCTAAATGAGCCATACGCTCTTTGTCAAGATCACTAATGTGCCAGGTCCAGGCTTTTTAGTATCTCCCATGCTATTTACAGTGTGGCAATGAGCTTCTTATTAAAACCCGCCAGTTCACTTTGAAGTTGCCTTTACAATATAATAACGTTAATGTCCTTTGTCCCCAGGCAAGCAGGTGAGGAGAAAGGTGTACTACTGACTGAGAAACAACAGACACACCCTGGGACCTTTTCAGCAATCCCCTGTACTACTTTGCCAATAGACCATGAAATATTTCTGCTGAACTTTTAAGTCTGTAGATGACTGGAGCCCACAAGAGTACTTTCTAAAATCAAAGTGCTTCGAAGTCATGCTGATAAAACCAGTGCTCATTATGCTTCAGTTAAAATGCAATTGCAGAAGACAGTTTACACATTTCTAGCAAACGTTTTTTTTCCTTTACAATGACGTTCATCCCACTCCACTAAACTATCTCTTCCTCTTTTGGTCAGTACCTTCTCTCACGGTCTGTAACTTAAACACTTCTTGTTTCTAAGTCCAAAGAAAACCTGATTTCATCCTCTAGGCGTACGAATTTCAGACACAAAATTCTGCTCCCACCTTGACAAGAAGGCAAAAGCAATTTCTGTTTCTGTGCCTCTGTGAGCAGAGTTAATCATCCCCGGCAGCAATGACGTTATCACTTGGCCTCTTGTGGACACAAATGTTTTGCTTTTGGCAGAGAACACCATGTAATAGCTATTAATCAAACCCAGTTCCCCACAGAAGGGTACCCTAATGCATTAGGAGCTTCTACTCTCACCCGGCTGCAGACCCACATTGTATTGGGTTTTTTTTAGGACTGTAAAAATATTTATAGAAAAGCATGCTTATGTACTGTGAAATTTTTATAGACTAGCATGGAGAGCACGCGTGATCAAACGGCTGTTCTCACCTGCCAATAACATGCTGTTACACAGGACCACAATTTAAAGGAGCTCAGGCTGTTGTCAATTTTCTATTTTTTCTACTCCGATTTCACACAACCCCAGAAGGCAGAACTCTTACTGAGGTATTTGTTTATGTGACAAACAGCATCCCTTTGCACTGAAAGACAACGACAGGTCTGAATAAACCAAGGACTCCATGTAAATTAAGATATGTTGAACTTGTGAGCAGAGAGTATGTTCAAGACTGCCAATAGCATTATTAATATTATCCTCCTACAAACTACCCAGCTCTGGAAAGTTGCATGGCGCATCCAAAGTTACTGAGGTGAGGGCAGCAAGAGTGCTACCTAATGCTCTTAATTCCAACTACCTCTTGAGCGCTAAACCAATTCCACTGAACAGATTCCCTGCACAAAACCCACACAGCACCACTGTTCGGAGACAAAATCCCTGCATTTCTGTGATGTTTTCTCCATTTGCATTTTACCTGAGAACAGGAGACCAACATACACAAGGATAACTTCAGTAGGTCATCCGAAAAGTCCATCTCACCCAATATCCAGTCTTCAACTGTGGTCAATACCGGATGCCTACAGAAGAGTGCAAAACCAGGCAGCATATGATGATTTCCATGAAGCTTCTCCCAGCCTCCAGCAACCTGTGACTGATGCCTTTGTATTTAATAGGTCTCATTGGATTTTTCTTCCACAGATTTGCCCACTTCCTTTTTGAACATTGCTCTGTCAGAAATGTCTTTCATCATTACGTGTGTGGAAAACAGGATACCAAGAGGGAGCCTGACTGGTTTTCACAGTTGTTGACAAAAGCTTGGACTCTCAGGAGTGGAGCGTGAATATGGAAGGAAACACTTCAGGACTTCAGAGATTTACAAAAATCTGAAAACAGCAAATGGAGCTGGGGAGCAAGATGACTAATTACAAAACCCCTTAAGTCAATCTGTGTTGTTACTGTCTTTTTGTTACCCTTGAATAGGTTGAACTAGAGGAGAAAACATGGCTTTTCCTTCCAGTTAAAATGGAGCTTGGAGAACAGCACTTTAAAAACCTACCAGAAGAGAAAGAAGCACTAAGATCCCTTCTTCTGCACCCCAAGCCGCATCACCTAGGAGCGCTCCCAGAAGCAATGCTTTCTTAGCAATCCAATGGAGAAGGAGGAACATCTGAGAGTGTGCCCAACAGAGCCCAAGCAAGGAACTGCAATAGTGTTCTGCTAGACCCAGAGCATTTCACAACTACTTCAAAAACATTTTGGAAGCAGCAACTCATCACAATGGGAAAGCACTTCCAATAGGGAAAAGAGAAAACCTCAATAGTGTCTTTACTTCTCAGAAGGTTGCCCAAGCAAGCCTTCATCAGTGTCCATTTTATCTCAAGGATTCAATTCCCCTTTCTCTCTCATTAGTAGTGTGCACATACCATGCAACAACAGGTTTATTTACTTCCAAAACTAAAGAAATCCTCATGAGTATAACACATGCAAGTGCTGTACTTTTCACGTATCTCATGGGACATACTGCAAAACCAGATTAAGTGTCTATGTCAGAATACTTTATAACTTGCAGCAGTTAAAAAGACAGAAGAGCAATCTAATTTTAAAGTTATTCATGGAATAGAAGTACCTTCAAAGGCAATTTCATTTTTTTTTAAATAATGTTTTTATGCTAACATTCAGACAGCAACTTTTTTTATATAACAGAAGCTGAAATCTTGCACTAAAAGCCATTTTTCAAAGACCCTTCCCAGTCAAAGAGAAATCAGTAATGTTTGTTTTGGGGTTTTTTTGGCACAGCCCTGGAGAAAAAAATGAAGTTGCATTCAACAGATTATTGTTCTCTTCCAAAGGTAGGTTGCCTTTTTGTGTTTTAAACAGAGGTTGCTTCCTGCCCGATTATCTTTGGTCCTCCGAGGCAAAAAAATATCTAATATCTAATCGAGCTCAATGTAAAGATGACAGTAAAAGACTTTATCTTCAAAATGCACACGATTTATTTGTCCACAAAAAACCCCTCAACATTTAAAACTCCAGAGGCTACCTGTGTTGTATTTGACAATACAAAATGGAAATTTATTCTTCCTGAAATAAAACAAATTTGCATTTAGTGAACCACTATTCCATTGTCAAATAGCTATCGTGAGTTAAGAAAGAGAATGCTTTTCCTCTAAAATTGTTTTTGTAACTGGTGGCACAGAAACAAAGAAGTCAGAGTACTTGCAAGTTCTGGTGAACTTCTGTATTCCTGGAAATCTTAAAAACTTCTATTTAATCCTGAGGCAAATAATGGAGTTACAACTGGACAGAGCACACAGTAACTGTCTACAGATACTGCTTACCAGAGCAGACACTTTTTTTCTGATCTCTGGGATCATGAATTTTGTGTTTGGTGTGGAGTACTGCCACTGACCTTTCTTTTAGCTTGAACACCAATTAATAAGCATTGACCTAATAAAAATCGGTCATATCGATCTGTTGTTTTAATTTGTGTAACACATCTCCCTCGGTCCAAAAAGCTCACCACTCGTTACCACTTGAAGAAAGTTACTTTTTAACCCAGTTTCATTTTAGAAAATAAACTTTTTTTTTTTTTAATAAGTAACAGGAGACAAAGTACTTAAAAAACACACAGACAGGATACACAGAAACACTCATCAAGTTCGTTAGTCTACAGTAAGGACATGGAATGAGTTCATACTCATTTTTCTGCCATTTGCATAGTTCAGTTGTCTGCAACAGTAAAAGGGGACATAAACTACATTCAGATTTCTGGAAGGAAAAAGAACAAACCTGCCAATATCTTCCAAAAGCAACTTCAATGTACAGAGCCTTCCTTTTCATTTCTGTTAGCTTAGTCGAAAAGAGAATGAATTCAGGCTGGTCAGACAGCATTAGTCCAGTACTCCTAGGTTCCAGAACCAGGCACGCGTCTGCCTTAAATAAAAAAATTTCTCAGTATTTAATGACAATCTCTGTCTATTTTAACTCAGCTATTTAACATGGAAAGAGAGCAATAGTAAAAAAAGTCTTTCCTTCTCTCAATAGGTGTTGTTGAAAACTTTCCTAAAGGAAATTTCAGTATCTCAATGCCTCCTCAGACCGAAAGGTAAAAATACTGGATGAAAAGTAGAAGTATTTTAGCAATATTGAAACAACTTCACCTCAACACTATTTTTATATAGCTGAATCACTTTATTGTAACTTAAAATATTATCATGGATAAATACACAGTTATTCAGGAATACACTGTAAATTGTGTTTCAATAGGAAAGCTGAAAAAGAGCTCTTCCATCCTTTGACACAACAAATTACAATATTTTTGCAGTGAAAACTGAATATGTTTCCCAGAAATGTTCTGACAGAGCACTTTTCAAGACCTTTTTCTACTATCTCTGCTTACCTGTAACTGTAGAGATTTCTTCCTCCTGCTGGGGACAGCGGTACTGCTAAGCACAGCCCGGTGTTCACCAACATTTCCAAAGCAATGGATATGTTTGTGACACTGAGTACAAACATCTGGTTTTTGATAAGTGTGAGTTTTCTGCTCACATTGCAGCAGAAAATTTTGACTCGTTAAAATAAGTCAACAGTTTTGTCCTTTTCAAAGGTTTAATTCATTTGTTGCACTTCAAGCTTAGTCCCAAATGGGTATTTAAAGCCACATTTTGTTTTGCACTGTATGATTTATATTGCCTTGCACAATGTCTCTATCAAACCATAATCCAAAAACTTCTTTTAAACCTGCATAAATCTCACCTTGATAGTCAGCATTATTTTTGAATGATTATGTCAATTTTTCTATGCTACAAAGCCAATAAATAGCACAAAAAATATTTTGGCCTTGGTCAAATAAATAACATCAACAACAATATTCAGAGATAAAAAAATTGTTCATTTTTAAGCATAAAATCTGGAGTGCTGCTGTTACACTTACATACATTTCTATTCCAAAGAATAACTGCACAAAAATGAGTTAACAGACTTCTGTGTTGAATGTGCCTCATTTTAATGAAATATTTGCTTATCCTGTAAATCAGAAATTTTATCTCCTAACCTCCAGCCTGTGTACACACACTGGCCCCTGACATTTGATAGGGCTTCCTTCCGTTTCCCACAACATTTCCAGGACAAAGCAGGTGAGACACAAAATCAAACCAGACCAGGAGAAACCTCCAAACAAGTTAACCAACTCTCTCTCATTCAAAATTATGCCCGCCAGTAACCCTCTGCAACTTTACGAGCTCCAAAGTATACGTTACTAATATTTGGCTTTCACAGAGACACCCACTTTATTACAATGCATAGACTCTAGAAATCTGGAAAACCTACTTGGAAGGCCTTTCTCCATGTTTATCCCTCTGAACATCATCTGAAACAGTAGTAACCATGGTACCACTTTATAGCAACTGAACAGAACTGCCTGACTCTTACCAAAAAAAAGTACTATTATACTCTGAAAAGACAGAAAAGGGAGAGCCTAAAAAGATGCAGTGGTATTCTAGTTTCATGCTTTTAAGATTTCTTATAATAAAGTCCACTCAATTTACATACTAAGAGGGTTTGTTTGCCTTTTTTTTTTTTTAATTTAATTATTATGGTTCTGGAAAGTTGGATGGAAATGCACAATTTAAGGTCCTATGTTTTTTCTGGCTTTGTTATTGCCAAACATCCACCAGATGAGCAAGGTACACCAGGAAAATTTTAATGAATTATCCTGCTGATGCACAAGGCACGATACGATCTAAATTTTATAACTGCAGCACTGGAGTCAATACAGATGCACAAATTAAAATATTTAGCATTTTTAAATCAGAAAAGTAGAATTTTCTAAAGTCCTATTTCAGGACAATCATTTTTACCTTGCAGAGAAGCACTCCAAAGACAAACACCATCACATTTACCTTTCCCCTAAATGAAGTTTGCTAACATTTTGGTGTCTGGAGGCCAAGAGGGCTGAGATACAGGTGGTTGTCTTTACCAAAGCAGCCCATTACTACTAAGTCTGGTTTAATTTCATTTATCTTTAAGAAAGAAAACCTCTATACTGATTCCTGTCACAAGAATCCTCAAGTTTAAGAACCCACTACACAATCCTGCTGCAGCACAGCTACATCTCACCCATTTCACTGGAAGTGTGAAAACATCAAGTGCATTTCATAAAGCCTTATCACCTATAAGTATGTTTACAAGGAACTGTCCGTTTTTATTAAAGAGTACAATTCTGACAACTGTAGAGAAGAGCTAGAAAATACAAATCCAAAAGCTCAAAATTAAGCAAAATGAAAGCAAATGAATCATCTCACCTTTGTAACCTGATGGTTTTTGTGGGACCTAGTTCTCGTGATGACATAGGTCTTATGAATATTAAAAAAATTAATTTTAAAAGGTAGCTAAAAGTGCTAAGCATTTGCAGATGGTATGAAGATTGAAGTCACAGCTGAAGTTCATGGTCAACAAATTCTACAAAAGCCACCAAAGCCAACAAACCCAGATGGCTAAATTGTACGCTTTTACTCCTAATAATACATTGTAATTTTCATAATGAAGTTACCAACAGAGTTGTCCTCCTCTGATTTGCAACATAACCATAAACAAAAGATAGTTTGCAGTTAACATAAAATTTTTGCAAAGTCATACCTGAAGCCAACTGTGAAGACTTACAAAAGGATCTCATTATAATAAGTACACTGGATGATAAAATAAGAGTTTAACATAAAGAACACAAAGATAGACAAAATAATGCAGATTAGGGGAGAGGGACCTGGGGGTCCTGGTGGACAGCAGGATGACCATGAGCCAGCACTGTGCCCTCGTGGCCAAGAAGGCCAATGGCATCCTGGGGTGTATCAGAAGGGGGGTGGTCAGTAGGTCAAGAGAGGTTCTCCTCCCCCTCTACTCTGCCCTGGTGAGACCACATCTGGAATATTGTGTCCAGTTCTGGGCCCCTCAGTTCAAGAGGGACAGGGAACTGCTGGAGAGAGTCCAGCGCAGAGCCACAAAGATGATGAAGGGAATGGAGCATCTCCCTTATGAGGAAAGGCTGAGGGAGCTGGGTCTCTTTAGCCTGGAAAAGAAGAGACTGAGGGGTGACCTAATCAATGTTCATAAATATGTAAAGGGTGAGTGTCAGGAGGATGGAGCCAGGCTCTTCTCTGTGACATCTAGTGATAGGACAAGGGGCAATGGGTTCAAGCTGGAACATAGGAGGTTCCACTTGAATATGAGAAAAAACTTCTTCACGGTGAGGGTGACAGAGCACTGGAACAGGCTGCCCAGAGAGGGTGTGGAGTCTCCTTCTCTGGAGACATTCAAAGACCGCCTGGATGCGTTCTTGTGTGATCTGATCTAGGTGTTCCTGCTCCGGCAGGGGGATTGGACTAGATGATCTTTCGAGGTCCCTTCCAATCTCTAACATTCTGTGAAAAACCAAAAAGTAATAAACAGCACACACACAACACTAGGTTCAAACAAGACACTACTACAGAGGAAAGCTCTTATGGACATTACAGGTAATTCAATTAAAGCTTCAACAAAATACCCAGCAGCTCATGGAGTATAAAGAAAGCAGAACATTTGTCAATACTGAAGAAAAACAGAAAAGAATTACACTACTATGTATAGTCATGGAGCATGTAATTCTTGAGTGATAAATCAATTTTGCATCCCCCCCCCCCCCATCCCAAAGAGATTACCACAGAGCTAGAAAAGAGGGGGAGAACCGCAACAGCACCATCAGTGCTATGGAAAGGCTTACATATACAAAGAGGCAATGGTGAGGCTTTTGACAACAGAAAGATTATGACATTCATACAGACTGAAGGCGAGGACCACTAAATTTTGACTAGGAGGCAGGGGACACTCAGTGAACTACCAGTTGGAAAACTATACAACAGAGAGCTATCTTTGCATATGGCAAACAGCTAGAGTGGGAAGTTAAATTGGAGGTGATTTACTGAAGGTCAAAAATATGAAAGAGTTTAAAATAGCTTTTTGAACTTGAAAAACAGATTATTTAAATAGTCATCAGAATCACTGATTACTACTAAATTCAATGGTTGAGAAGGAAAGTCTTCCTCAGAAAGCCTCTCACCTCTGGAACTAACATCTAGAGCCATGCTCCAGCCAAGGCATGTCCTCAAACTACCCTTTTGCTTTCTCCACCCCGGGACAGCAGCTCCTTACAAGCACCCTCATCCTGCAGTCAGGGCTGGCTACGGATCCACAGAGACATGGTGATCCTCAAGCCCTTCCATGAGAAATACAACACTTTCATCTCCTATTTCAAACAAACAGATTTCAGAGATGGCAGACTTGTTCTACCTATCTTTAGGCACTCAAATGTGTTGCCTAAATTGGCAACCAAAAAAACAGTCTCCTTCATTGTCCTCATGCCATAGAGGAAACAAGCACCTCCAAAGGATGATTCAGAATGTGAAGGCACAGTTTTGTCTCCTGGGGCCACCATGAAGCCACCGACCTAACTGGACAGACTCAGGCCCACAAGGACCGGCAGATCACCCAAGCAACGGTGCCACCCACTCCGCACTCCAGAGGGATGATTTAACTAACTTGGGAAGAGAAAAAAAACCTCACAGAAACGTGTTTGTTTCTCAGGACACATTCCCTTGCCATTCAGTGGTTGTGTCCTGCTCCTCAAAAGACTGGGGAGAGAAGGGGGGGACAGAAAGAGAGCAGGAAACCTGAGAGAGAGAAGAAGGAGCCTGGATCCTTCATGTCCTATGGAAGTGTCCAACTAACTTCCAGCTCCATGGGTGAGGTCCAGGTCCAGGAGAAGGATTTAGTTCCAGGTATTGCCCTCCAGGTTCCCCTCTCGAGATGGATGCTGTGGCTTCTTACCACTTAGGACCTTTCACACCAAGGATTAAGCCACAGGCTTGCCCCCCCTCGCTGGCATTTTCACTTCAAAGAGCTGCTACTGTGGATACCAAAGCCTTTGAAAGTGGCCTCATGCACAAAGTCATAAGCATTAAATGAGGTCTTTAAAAAAAAAAAAAAAGCCAAAAAAAAAAAGAAGCCCTGGCTTTATAAACACATCAGTGCAGCCACTTTCAAAGCCTTTCATGCCTTCCCCACTGTGGCAAAAAAATCTTAGGGTTTTTTTGGCTTCCCCTCATCCCATTAAAATTATGTCAATAAAGCAATCCAACCCCAAAGCATGTCTCAGGATTAGTAGAGGGGAGCTAAAATACGCAAGAGAACTGTAAAAAAAACAAAACAAAACAAATATGTGAAGAGAAAAGTTTTTAAACGCCAAGCACTAGAGCTGCAGGACAGCGGCGCGCCGTGCTGCCGGCACACGTTCAGCATGCCAATAAGGACTGCAGAGCTGCAATCCCTGGCACCAGCAGCCCACACACCAGCATCCTCCTCCGCAAAAGCCTCTGACAGCCGGAGGTGCCCCAAGCCCCACCGCTTCTGGGCTGTGGGGCAAGGGGACGAAGGTGGGAAAGCCAGCTTCCATCTCCTCACGGCAGTCAGAGGCCATAGCTGGGGATCCTGTGCCACGGGTGAACACAGCTGTCGGGGAAATCTCATATGTGTTATCGCAGCCTTTTAAATAAATAAAAGCGAGGCAGTGCTGAAGTCCTGAATCATTAAGGGGGTGCAGAGGTAGGCTCCTGCCAACGATGGGCCTGTCCGTCCCACCCGAGGCACAGCCAGAGGTGTTTGCTGACAAACCAATGCTGCTGCAGGCTTGAAATACGCACATAGCTGCTGGTAACAGCACTGCAGACCGTCTGAAAAGGGAGAAGGAGTACCCAAAAAAGATAAAAATGGACTAAAAGTAGGCTTTGATATCCTACAAGGCAGTCGTTTCCCCCCACCTCGATATCAGGAGGAGTCTCCGTCAGAGAGCTGCCGGAAGAGAGCGTTAAGGCATAAACCCAACATGCTGAAACCCAGCACTGAAAATCATCCTCCTGAATGCTTGAAAATAAATGGTAGTCTTGCCACTTTCCAAGGTTAGTTTTAGACTAAGTTCAGTAGACTGCCCATAATACCTATAAAGTGCAAAAATCATGACAGACTCAGGAAAGTGGGGGCCAGGGAGGACTCAGCTATTTGGTATACCTGAAGCACATACAACAGAGCATCTGGGGAAAACAAAACAAAACACCACCACACAACACACCAAACCACCACCATAAAAATCCTCAGAAATCCCCCCCCCCAAAAAAAATAGTATTCAGCCTGGATAGGAAAGCATGCCAGAGGGTTTAAAAATTTATTTTTAAATTATTTTCTAGGCTTATCTCTTAAAACTGATCACACACAAAAAAATATACTGAAAAGTTGCCTTCAGAATTCACAAAAAGAAAAAAAAAAGAGGTAGCATTTCTAACTTAGTCCTAGCTTCCTTCCATAAAACTAGAGGGAAAACGTTTCTGTATTTTTCCCTACCTGTATTCTCTAATTCTGCCTATTGTCAGAGGTGCTGTACTCTCTGAAGGAGAGAAGATTTTACAGTACGTGAACCTCCAGACCGACCTTGTATCTATTTATGAGTTCAGCAGTGTGGGACACCCAGATCTTCCTGAAATACTGTTTATCATCCACTTAGAAATTGATGAAAAAATTATTGATCTAAAATAAAAAAAAAATAGACTCTTATATGAACCATCTGTTCCTATTTCTTGATCCATTTCTTTATGCAACAACTATACCACTAAATATCTCCTCTTGTCTTTATTAGCTTATTGGTTCTGTAATGAAAAAAATCACAAAAATTAAAAACCATATTCTTCTGAGTGTGCGTATATTACATATGTGTGTATACATTTGTAGACATATATGTAGGTATAAAAATGAGGGTGGGAGGGGGGAAGAGTGTGAATGGGTACATTTATTCCCCCCCCTTTCTTTTTTTAATAGGAACTACAGCTGAACTCACTTGCAAAGTTTAAGGTATCACAAGCCCTCCAGGTCCTTGGCCAGATTTACACCTCCTGGAATCCTACAGGTCGTCTGCAGAAGCGGCAAGCTGCACACTGTCAGTTCTCAACTGCTTTGATAATCATCGCTAGCACAAAAAGTCCCCTAGATAATTAGTATTTCTTTATGTTAGTTATAAGGATCTTGCATTTAATCTCCTGTTGGCTATGCTCTTCAACTTTCATAGCCGCAAATTTTTCCTTTATTTAGTGTGGCCAAAACACTGAATTAAGAAATTCACATCACCAGCGCTGTCAGAGGGAGAGCTTGGTGTTTTAACGGCCTCATTAAAAAAGAATATTAAAAAAAAAATAATCAGGAGACTAAGAAGTTGGCAGATTCTAGAAAAGTGCTGCCTGATTTCTTTCTCCTCACACACCTTCTACCCCAAATACAGCCAAAAAGTTTGCTTTTGAAAGGAGACTTTGGACTCTGTATATCAATAACCAACAACTGTCACTGCATTTGCTAATAATGTATAAGAAGATTAGTTTCATTAGTCAAGCAGTTAATATTACTATCATTTGAACTAGTTTTCAGCACTGACACCCTCTTGAAATGAGTTTTATTCTCCTCAGGCTATAATTTCAGCCTGTCTACAGACCAGTTACATAGCACTGGTTCACACTAGTTAACCATAACACATTGTATTAAACATAACATATCAAATTAGCTTCACAATCAAAGGCTGGAAAATGTTTATAAAAAGAAAATATATACTAACAAATTCTAAAGCAAGTAATTTTATTCTCTTTCGCTACAATTTTGTAACAGCCATGTGTTTTTATTCACAAAAAAAAAAAAAAAAAAAAAGAAGAAAAAAATCACTGGGCTTTAAAAAAAAGTGTTTCTTCCCTGAAAGAGAAAAAAAAAAACAAACCCTTGAAGTGAAATTTCTAGTAACATTAGAAAACAAGGTATCACTAATAGCTATTATGTGAAATTTAAATCTTAGCAATGTGCCTAACTAATGATTTAGGAAATTAAAAAAATTAAAACCATATGTGAAATCATTAATAAGGAATTTCATTTGAACACTAAGTCTTTTTCTCATCTCTCAATACCATAAAAACTGAACATTTTACAGAGCTCTTTACAAATAAACACAGTACAGATTATTCCAGATGTACTTGTGAGCAACAGAGAACAACATTCATTCACAGCAGAAATGGCTTACCAGGCCTGAAATACCACATAACATTAAGAGCGACTTACCTGTCAAAAAAAAAAAAAAAAAAAAAAAAAAAAAGTAGCATGCAATTATTTTATGTTTCTATAAAATATATGCTTACAAATTAAGAACTTGATTTTGCTTTACAAACACTGTTGTCACAAATCTGTACTTCAGGACAAGTAACTCATTAGTAAACCCTATCTTAGGAAAACGAAGAAACTAATTCTAAACAGAGTAATAATTCAGCGAAAACAGACAGACTGTACACACTGCACTAACAGTGCTGATGAAATCCACAGAGCAATTAAGAGGAAAAAGACACTACTAAGTGAAATGAGGTGCCAGAATCTGGTCCAAAATACTTTTATTATCAACTATTTACGTAACAATTGTAAATACAGAGTATTTACTGCCACCTCTAACCTCCAAGACAAAAGCACAGCTACCTATCTGTATAAAGTATTTGTGGAGCAGGAAATTAATTTTTTAACCCCTTTGTCACCTGATTGTCTGTCAATAGTTTGATACAAACTATTTGATTGAGTGATACATGCAAATTTTCACTTTGTAATGTATAGCATTATCCTCCTTATGCCTAACTGCCAATCTCAAAGATACGATAAACAGCCACCTAAATTATCTGAAAGGAAGAGAGGTCTCAAAACATGAGACTGAAAAGTTTTCTCTGTAAGATGTGCATGAAAATGATTTTATTTGCAAAAATTAAAAATTTAGCTCACATTTTATAGCTTGGAAAAGATTACTTTAACACCACATTTAAAGATCGACAGTGATAGATATTTAAACATACATATCCCTACCCCATAGACTTTTAATAACAATGCTCTACACCCTGACATGTGTTTCACTTGCTAACAGGGTTTGAAATTCTCAGAAGACACGAGGTTGATTTTACTTGGAAGAGTATAGCATTTAAAAATAACCGGTTCACAAACTGAAGAACTGCCAACCACCTAGTTGCAGGTCTTGAGCATGTATTTCGCCAGGGAATACAGATTTTGAATCAACCTCTTCTGAGCAGAGTCAGTTGCCAGGAGGAGGCATAGGGAGTTTTGAGCCAGTGCCCTGTACTTCTCCTTGGAAAAGGTTAGGGGCGGTTGGTCTAGAAGGGCCTATTTAATGCAATACGTTTAAAACCAGTGTAACTTGTTCCAGGGGGGAGCAGGGGGTGAATCTTAAAACTTCCCACAAAAATCACACCATTGAAATCTTTTCTAGGCAGTGAAAGGTTCTTATACCTTATTTTTTCTTTTAGACAGTGATCTTTAGTCCTCCTCAGCTCATACATTTTTGGTTTTTATACCCACATCCCATCTGAATACAAATATTTACATACCATGCTCATGGCTATTAGAGGAGAAATAAGATCATAACACTTTTTTTTTTTTAAGACTAACGGTGAAACAGCAAGAAAAAAATTTAAAAGCCATGTTATATACTGTACATATACACAATGCTGCTATAACACAACTGAATACAGCATGCAGCATGCTAATTCATGTTGCTAATTGGGTGGGATTCTGAAAGGTACTGAGCACCATCAATACATATGGCAGTCTAGGAAAGTTGAAGAGGCTTCAGCACATCACAGGATGAGGCAATGTCCTCAGACCCCTCCCACAATATGACAGTAAAGTTTGCTTCCAATCTAATGAATAGTAATAATAATAATTAACTCCTCTATTCTTCCAGAATTTTACAGACTTCTGCCTAAATTACCCTTTTCCTTCTCTCCAGAGCATTTAACATAAATCTTCGCCATTGCTTCCCGAAGCTCCTCCTCCTCAAGAAAGTTGATGTGCCTCAGCACAGTGAAATCATTGCTCTAAAAGCCAGCCTGCTTATTAAATTATTCTGCTAGCTGTGTGTTCTCTCATTAAAAATGTATAAAGATCAGATAATTGCAGCACATATTATTAACCTTGTTTTCCTTGTTTCCATGCACAGGTTCCGTTTTGCTGCCAAGACAAAGACCTGGAAAGGGCAGGGGAAACGCTCAGCCAAACTGCAATATGAAAAAACTCTTCCGACTTGCCTTCAAGAGCGGAAGGAATCACAGTGCAGTCAAAAACACTCATACTGTTATAACATGGTAAAATATTGTAATCTTGTTGTACTGCTCCTACAAGTCTAAGTCAGGCAGTCTTGGCTTTAGTTAAAGCCTCTGATAGGGAATTATTTAGATCAGCCAGTCTAATTCACCTAAATCTTCAAACATACCTGCTATAAACTTCACAGATTTCCAGACTGGCTCCTTCTCTTTCCTAAAGCTAGGAAGCACTACCATATGACAACACAGCTAAAAATCCAATTAGGGTAACAGCACTTCTGAAACACACTGACCTATTTCTTTTTTCACTTGAGTTATTTTAATATGCGTATACTCGCATTCTATTTCTGAGGAGAGCTATTTACATTGGAAATTAATTCCCTTTGAAAACAAGTTACCATAAAATCCACCTACTGCACTCAAACAGAATATATGCACCGGAGAAACATTGTTTCCCTGACTCCCCCAAGCACCACATACCGTATGCAGCATACTGCAGCAAACTCTTTAAACATTCAACGAAAGACAACCATCCTCCTACCTTGTTCAGCCCTGTCTATTCGGCACATTCCCAACGTGAAGAGGAACATCCGATATAAACAAACAGCCATATCTTTCCCATCGCATCATGGTAAGTAATTTTCACATGAAACAATGAGCAGCCTGTATTTTTTTTTTCCCCCTCCCCAGCACTTGCAAAGCCCTGTGCCTTATCTGGGCTTTTTTCCTCAGATGATGAAGCAAAGACACAGCCTAAACTCTGTTGCTGAACGACTGCAGCCCTTCCCTCTCCCAGAGCCCTCCCAGCATATGGCAGCCAATCACACCCAGCTTCGTCAGCCCTACTGCTCTTAAACTGATCCTAACGGGATGATTGACACGGCAACACAGCACTTCTAATGTGTAAAAACAATGCATCCATACTGATGAACCAGGAATTTCCCTCGCGCAGGGAAGGAGTTTTACTGGCAAGGTAAAGCGATACCTCCATGAAATAATATATGCAGCGAAAGCAAACAACTCCCCTCCACTGCAACAGCAGCTACACCATTTCTTGCACACGAATTTTCTAAGCTTTTGCCAATCATAAATGCTCACACGAACGTTCCCAAAACTGCAGAACTGTAATGATGCTGTTTAGGTTGTAAAGGTGAGCTGTGCACCATAAACCAAACAGTTTACACTTTATTTTAACATGCAGCCAAAACACACTCTGATTCAAGCAGTTATATTGTCATTTTAATACTGCTTAATCTTACTATGCAGCGTTTGCATTTAACAGCAATACACGCATAATACCTTCCCAAATACTTGAGACCAGTTGTTAGGGAACTGCAGGTATGGGATGCTTCTTGATGAAAACATAATCTATATGACTGTGTTTTAATATCCTTGGCAGACAAATTGCATCAGCAGCGTCCAAACTGCGGTTAGCTTACAACTGATGTTTGTTTGTACCAAGATTCTGGCATAAGGACTATGATACCAGTTGCCATTTCCAAATCAAACTGTGGGCAGCTCAATACTCTGGGTACACAAGGCGGCTGTCAATCAGTTTTCCCACTAATTTTGCTGAAGTTTTAAAACAAGAGAACAAAGCAGCCAAGGATTATTGAACAAGAGTTGCAATTAAGAAAAATACAGAAAAAAGCTTAAGCTGAAAGCCAATCTTTATCCAGAAAGGGATAAAGATTGCAGTGCAATACTTCTTTAGATGGCAGTTTATGCAATTCAAGCCATTACATAAAAATGTGTAAAATGTATTTAAAATGCCACTAAAAGTTTAGAAATATGAATAAACAAGAGGAAAACAAAGCTCTCATTCACTGGTAGCTCTGTCCCAAGGCCCCATTGTTTCCTATGCACTGTTTTGCATATTATAAATGTGGCTTCCCAAAAATCCATTATTTCTCATCCCACAAGCAAGAACTCTCCTTTGGGCTCCACCGTCTCCCACACAATTTGTGAAAACCCTCCACTCCTGCTGAGGAGGTTCCTGCCAGCCAGCCCTTGCTCTCTGCCCAATCACACCCTCCACTTTGCTCTATTCTACCCTATTTAAAAAAAAAAAAACAACAACAACAAACAAAATAAAAAAACCAACCACCACAACCACCAAAATACCAAATAATTTATTCTGGTAGGACTCAGGAGACCCCAGGGACAGGGGCAGTAACTCCATCTGTTATTAAGGTGGCCTGGTGCATCTCATTGGTATTTTCCATGATCTTTTGACTTTGCCAAATGCGAGCTGACTGCGTTAAAAATTTTCCATGCTGGACATCTGCTGCAGGATTTATTTACTTTTCTGCCAAAACACAGTTTGCCCATTTCTGAGATAGCCTAGAAAAAAACCCATGTTGCTCTGCCACCCCTGTAACTCACTCACCAGGGAAGGCTGGCTCACCTGCCTGTGTCAGGGCAGTCCTGACATCTGGCAGAGTGCTGATCTCTTGCTTTTTTGGGTTGTTTTTTTTGTTAACTCAAGGCTGCATTTTTTGCTATACTTATGAAAATATTTTCCTATTTGACAAAGCTTTAAAACCTGCCAGAATTCAGCTGATAAATACCATCTTCTTTTTTTTTTTCTTCTCCTGATCCCTGCGGTGTAAACCTCAGAAAATGTTCTTCAGTAAGTGTCCACCACCACCACCTCCAGCCATCCAACCCTAGGTGGCTGGAAAGGCACCAGCCCCATGGTGCGACTGAGCATGTAATGGGCTCAAGTTACAGGAGATTAGCAGGATTTCCCCTGTAACTGCTGCTCCCATCTGCCAGAGACCAGACATTGGAGCTGACAGCAGGAAGACAATCTCGCCTGTTGCTTTCATGACCCTTCGGCTGGTGTCCCAGGGACGTGCAGGAGACAGGCCCTTCAGAGTGCACCGCAGAGGGGGTTTGAGAAAGGTCAGGTGGACCAAAACATTACACAAAGCTGGGCAGAAAAGGGAGAGACAGTGATGAGAGGGAAAAGGAGGAAGAAACGCAGGATCCAGCGTCTGTAAATCCTGGGTCTGGTCGAACAGAAGGCTACAACAAGCAAGAGAATGGTGCCCAAGCTGGATGAGGCGCAGGGGAGAGTAAGCAGCACAGGCACTACCAGTCAACAGAAGCCATCCGCCCTCCCCATGGACCACATGCACATTCATACAGCAACATGTGCCAAGAGCTTCTGTGGTTTGTTAGCTTGCTTCTTAAAGAGAGAGGAAACTTGCAAGTTACCTCAAAAAAAAAAAAAAAGAAAAACCACCCCACAAACCCAAATCAAGTCACTAACACAATCCCTCAAAAGGCATGGGCTCAGCAGTGCCTGCACAGCCCCTCTTCAGTGCCACCGCTTCACAGCACACGCGCCACTGTTCAACCACTGCAGAGCTTCAACTGCAGTTAAACAGGGCTGAGGTGCTCCCAGATACCATTCCTAGGACTGTCAAATCATGAATGCAAAACTAGCAGCCACACACCCACCCAGCTCCTCATGTGGGTTTTTGCATTTTAGTTCCTCCCTTGCCAAAGGATCATAAGCCCCTCAGTTCAATAGGACATGCTGAAAATAATCGTGTCACATTTGTGAACCTTTTGGCTAGGCCTGATCAAAAAGCTCAAGAGGAAATGTATGTTCTTCCTCAAAAATGGTGCTTGAGTAGTGTGCAGCAAATAAAGCATGAGTTCATGGACTGAAGAAAAAGAGATTTTTCTTTACATTGAGGAGTGAGGAGTTCCAAAGTGACTGATCTCAAATTGAGAAGTGCCTATGTGCCACATCAGTTACAAAGAAAAAGGCCAGGATTTAGAATTTCAGGCTGATTTATACAATCATTTTATATATTTAATTGCAAAATTATATCATCTTAGAAAAGCTGAGAAATTTGGATGTCAAACACACTAAAGAATAACAAATAAAGGTAAATTCCCAACCCAGAATATGCCACCTGCTCTGCTTGACATGCTCCTATAATTAATGATTCAAGGGACTATTTTGAAAGTAATAAAGAGGAGGAAAACTGGAACATGCAGAACCCATACAGTTGGTTTTCCTTCTTTACTCTTGAATCATAACAATTAGGTCTAATCCCAGAAACAACAAAACTCAATTTAAAGTGAGTTTTGCAAGAAGCGTGGAATATATACAACACTAACATTGAAGACACCAAGCAATTTACGTGACATTCAGTACAGCAGAAAGATGATTTTGAGCCCTGCATAGAGGACCTATGGCAACAGTGACATTTTAGTAAGCTCAGCAAGGGTAAGAAGAAGTTCAAAACTATTTCTTGTGTCTTATGTCAGTAACAGACTCTTCCCCGAGTATCTTCCCTCAACTGCTACTACCAGCAAAATTCAGCCTTGGCAGCTATGGTCTGAATGACAGCATAAAGAAAAGTCAAGGCAGCTGACAAGATTTTAAAACTAGGCACCTAGACCTATTCATGCATAAGACCACTGATGCCAGACTTTGCAAAATACCTCACTCTGTCTCTCTACTGGGGCTGAAGTGATGGCAGAAATCATTACAAGTTACAAAAATAAAGAGTAATGCCAAAATTCAAGTTATTAACTGGAAG
Organism: Pterocles gutturalis; assembly: GCF_000699245.1. Classification (NCBI taxonomy): domain Eukaryota; kingdom Metazoa; phylum Chordata; class Aves; order Pterocliformes; family Pteroclidae; genus Pterocles; species Pterocles gutturalis. The sequence goes on along the minus strand of NW_010110034.1, from coordinate 11,901 downwards.
TAGGTATGCTGTTCTGAGAGGAGACTGCTGGGTCTAGTTTTGGTTTTTAAAATATGCTTATCAGAAGAACTTTAAGTCCAGGATTTCAATTATTTTAACTTCCTACCACCCAGACATCCCAACATCTCCCTAACCTAGGAAAACTGGAGATTGATTGTACACAGACATGAAAACAGACTATTCTGTTTTCATCATATATGCCAAGAGAAATAAGAAATGAAAACACACCCCAGATGCAAGTGTATATTCAAGTTACATGTTAGGATTCAATCTTACCAAAATTAAGGTGGCTTCTGGAGGCCTTCCAAATCCCCTCTCTCCTTCCGTGGGTTGAACAAGAAATTTAAGCCATGTCTAAACTGCAAGATCCAAACACATGGGTTCAGGCACGAATCCAGTCTGCATCCTGACTTTATTTTGGGATGACACCAATTCCCCATCAGGACGAAAACTGAGTACACATGTACCATTCCTTCACAGGATAGTTCCAGTTGGGAAGGGTGACGAAGGCACCAGCCAGAGGAGAACTTGCAGTACACGCCAACCAGGCTTTGGAGCTGAACATTTGAGAGACATATCCCGGGTGCCATGGAGAGCTGAGCTGCCTCTGGATCGCAGCTTTATGCACTTAGCTTGAAATACATTTGACCAAATATAAACAACCACATCTCACTGAGTCACTCTACTCCCCCTCTCTCTTTATAGTCACTGAAGAGAAACAGGCATTTGTGGGCTGTGATTCATCCTATCCCAAAGTAGCTATTCTAAGAGATTCCATCATATCCTAAAAGCATCTGTGTTTCTCTATCCGTTACCTGAGATAGTCACCCTTAGGCTCCTTCTATCATGTCCTTCACTAAACATATAAGAGGTGAAAACTTACTACAGAAGAAGCTTTATTAAGAACATAAGTATTTAGACACTTAAGTAATATGCACTGGATAGCACTTTTGATTTTCAATTTAAAAAAAAAAAACTAAAGACATTAACATATAGCTAAAGAACACCTGTATTTTGACAATGTACAGTTACAGCTTTGGTGTAAATCCTCAGCTTGCCATAAGCATGTTCCAGCTATGTTGCTATATAAGCTACATAAGCTTGTTCTCTAAGCTATGCTGAACATGTTCCAGGCTTTTTTTTTTTTTTCCCCTGACTGAACATCAATCCTTGCACTCACTCACGCTTTCTTCCTCTGAACAAGTAATTGACACCAAATTAACCTAAGAAGAGTTGGACTGGGATCCTCCTCTTGATTTTCTTTTTCGTTTTGGAGGGGGGCATTTCTGGGAGGAGGGAAGGCTGGTAAAACAATTAATATCTTGCTGACTCTTGTCTATATAAGCTAGGCAAATAAACTAGGCAATATAAGCTGGCAAAACAATAAGCTAGGTGAAAGAAATTGGCAAACCACCTATATTGCCTTACTCTTAGAATGCAGACTTATGCAAAAGTTTTTTCAGGAAAGTAATTCTATTTTTCTTCATGACAGCTAAAAAAAAAAAAAGCTGTTTGCAGTTTGCTGATCAGAAATACCAAACCAGAGAAGTATTAAAACATGGATATTTAAATTTTAGTCATCCAAACCCAAACATCCAGTACCTTCCTTAGGCCTTCCCCAGGCCCTAGGGAATTCCTGTTGGCCACCAGTGGTCACTGCTGGGAATACTGGGTTACGGGTATGTCCTGGCTTGTATCTGCCAGCCCTGTGCAGATGTCCCAGATATAAAATGGTCTAGTGTCATTTTAGATCCTGTATATTTAGGTACTTGTACCCATCCAAAAATGTAAACCATTTCCTCAATACATATCAGAATAGATCTTCCAAACTCTTCTAGCAGAATGTAAAAGGGTTACACAGAAACGCTTTATCTTCAACTGCTGAATACTACTCAGGATAGATGTTTCATGAATCACAAGGAATCTTAGGGTAAAAGCACAAGCACTCTTTAAGCCAGCACCATACATCATAAATTCAAGATAAATCCTTCCCTTTGCTAACTGTCTTCATGGTCCCTTATTTTGTACACCATCTACCACAACTAGGGAGTTATCTGATTAAAGCCTCCCAAGCCTCTCACTCCCACTGAAATAAAAAACAAATGCTTAAGCCTTCATAAAAAATGTATTTTGAATCCAAGTAGTTATGAAGAATACTTTCCAAATGCGCCAAATTAAGAAGAAAGCAGGCGTTGTACCCTTTAGTCTTTAATACCCAGTTGGAAACAACGTGAAGGTGTAAACCAGGACTACTCACCAATGCCTAAATTACCTTTAGCAGGATCCCTGTGTACTGGGAAGTTCTTCCATTGCTGATAAAAACATGCTCCTTCCTCCTCAGATCCCTCCATGACTAATTTCCTCCATAGCTATTGTTCTGGCCTCAGATTTGGAGTAGCTCCTATTCAGATCCACAACAGGAGGAAGCTATTTGATAAATCACCTTGTCAAAGAACCTACCAACCTCAGCCACAAAGTCACATGGGCATAGGAAAAACCCTCTTGTGTTTCAGGGAGCATAGATGGAGGCTGCACATACTACTGTCCCTTATTCTGAGAATTTGCTGGCTTCCCATAACAGCCAACCTACTGGGAAGATAGAGGAGCAAGGTTTGTCCTCTAAGAAGTTCCTAAATTACAAAAAATAATACTTCACATAACTACATGAGAGAAGTATTCCAATTACGTTTTCTGCAGGTAAACCAATGATTTTTTTAAACTTCTACAAAGCTTCAGTTATCAGTCTCTAATGTATCCCAGATCCTGCATGTAATTCAAGCAATGGCTGCAAATAATAAATCTTCTGACCAGTGATGTAACGAGGACTCTCTAATTATCCTTTAAATCCAAAAGCTCTGTTTTATTACTCCATTATAAACCCAAAGGGAAAAAGATGCCCCTGAAACTAAGCTACATTCTGAATTTTCCCTGTCTTCAATTAGCACAAAAATAATTCAACTCACTCTAATTCATCAAAATTATCCTATTGTCTTTGCACACTACTGCAATACAAGTGTAAAACATACCATCGCTATTTAACAGGTGATGCTAGCTCCTGTTCCCCTACAAGCTGCTACTTAACAGCCTGAGCCTGTAGGGAAGGTGCTCAGGGGCATGCAGCAAAACCAGCAAGCAATCTCCACTGTAAGCAGAGAAAATAGGCTCCAGGAGACTTCACAGAAAATGAGAGCCAATTGGATAATTTTTGTTTTTTAAAATCAGTAAGAGTAGGATTCAATCCCTCAATCTTTTGCAGCAATTAATAACCTGCACATGTAAGAGCAGAGGACTCCATATAATTAACAAAGCATTACTTTGGCAAGGAGGGAAGGCCTGGAGTATGTAAGTACAGGGTTTTATTTCTTTCTGTGGAGTATGGATGACAGGTAGGAGAAAGCTATGCCAAGTGAACTGCTAGCAAACAACTAGTCTTTTGGTTAGCAGGCAACTCTGTTTTGCAAAGTCTGTGAGTCCGTGTTCACATAGGCAAGCTTTTCTTTAAACGTCAGACTTACATGTATTCATGCATTCAAACATTCATGAGTTTTGCGCCAAATTTCCATTTTCACCTCAAGAGAGGTTGTTTTATTTCAGGTTGGTCTCTGATAACTGTGAAGTGCCAGAAACATTTTTATTTGCATGTTTTTAAACATTACATGTGTATCTTTGCCTAGTTACTCTGCCACATAATAACTATATACATGATCATGAACCTTTATTTTTCCCAATGTCATGTAACAGAAACCAAAAAATAAGTAGCTGTATACACAGAAAGAAACAGGAATTGTTTTCACTCAGGAAAAATAAGCAAACAAGTAAGAGCAATGAAAGGCAAGAAAGGTCCTCTAGCAGAAGCAGTAGGGGTAGGATAAAAAGCCATCCAAAAGCCTGATCCCTGATGACAGCATAGTACAAGCAGAGCACATCAAGATTTAATCCAGCCATCTCAAAAATGAAATAAATTACAGAAAGAATGCCTCAAAAATCAAAATGCATTCAGGATTTCATTCACCAGAGATCCAAAGATACAATGGAGAGTTTATTTATAGGGAAAGGTCTGTAAGCAGATAGCATCCAGCTTTCTAACACAGCGTACTTCACCTCTTCCGTATTTTTCTCTGACTTTCCTTCTCCCTCCCTCTCAAAAAAAGTATCGTAAAATTGACAAACCATTCATTTGGCCATTTCCCCTCACACCAACTCTCATAATGATAAAATATGAGCGCTACTACATATTAGTAGAGCAAAAATAAGATTTGAAGGCATCTTGTCTGCTACCTTTGGCTTACTTAAAGTTAGTAGTAGGCAAAGGGGACTGCAAAGGAAAAGCACAAGATGAAGGTTACACAATCTTTGGTTGTGGTATATATAGTCTTATGAATTTAAGGCCAATTTCACTGCAGTCCACCTGCCCTCGTGGCAGCTGTAACGCCACCTTCATCAGGCCTGCAAGGAGGGGTTTGCCTGTTTGGGCAGTATTAACCATCAAAGAGTTCTGCCCCTTCCCTCTGGGCCAGGTGAGACCTAAAGAAACCCATTGACAAAAGTAACCCACAGGTCCTTGGGTCATAAATACTTTGGCAAACAATACTGACCTCAGTATTGGTCACTGAAGCATTACTGTATGAACTACAAAAGCTGTACTGAGGACATGAAATTAAGTTTACCAGCAAGCATCCCACAGTAGCTGGTCAGCTCAGTCTAAAATTGTCTAGAAGATTCTTCATTTTATGGGGATCTGAGACAGTTTTCTAGAAGCCTTGGTTGGAAGAAACCTTTGGAGGTTACCTAGTCCAGCCTCTGACTCAAAACAAGACTTATCATCAACAGCAGATCAGGCCAGCTGTGGCTTTGCCTTGCTGAGTCCTGAAAAGCTCCAAGGACGGATATTACCTTCTTTGGTTGACCTGCTGCAGTGCTGCACTACTCTCCAAGATTTTCCCAATGTCCAAGCTGAATCTCCAAAGTATTGTCCCTTGCTGCCACCTGGTACTACCAAGTAGAGTTTGGCCCTATTATCTTCATAACTACCCTCTAGTACCTGTAAACAGCTATTGGATTGACCATCAGCCTCCTTTTCATCCAACTAAAGCAGCCCAGCTCCCTCAGCCTAGACCCTTACTCATAATAGTAGCTCTTCACTGGATCTAGACACAGCAGCAGGACTTCATCTGAGCTAGAAGTACTGCCTTTGACAAAAGCAGTGACCATGTGCTCATTTCCCAATGGACGAACTAGAGAGGCTTCTAGCTTTGTCTCTTCCCTTTACTGTTGGCAGCATATACAAAGGAATATCACTCAGATGTTTTGCATTTGCTTCTTTTGATTCTTCTTTAATCTGCTGACAGAAAGGATAGGTTAAAAGCTCTGGATCCTCCACAGAAAGGTCCACAGAATTTTAGGCCTTACTATTTCAGTCCTCTCAAATATTTTGCATTTTCCATTTTACAAAGATATCTATGACCAACCCACCTAACAACAAAAAAAATGAAGTTATTAGTGCTTGCTTTCTAGAAGAGTTCTTTATAGGTCCCTCAAAAACCAAAATTTGATGCAGACACTTCCAATTACGGCCATCTCCAAAGATTTCTTTTTGAGACAATGTAACTTCAAGTGTATTGGCAGCTCAAAAAAAAAAAAAAAAAAAACAAAAACCAACTCCCAGTCTTTAAGTATATCCCATTCACTCTGCTCCTTTTTTCAGTCTATTATGCAGAAAGCAACAAACTACGAACCCACAGACAAAAGCCTGCGGAAGGAAGCAAAACAGAACTAGGGCAATTGCAATCATTCCTCCCGTTTAGAAAACTCATCATCTCAATCCTAAAAGCTTTCTGCACAGATCCACACAAACCAACATTTGCCCCCTTCCCAGTTTGTTTCCAGCATCAGACTCCACCAGGGCCTCAGCAGCAGCAGGGATCAGCTCTAGCAGGTTTGGCACTGCTGGTACCACATCATAAAAAGTGCTTCAATCATCTTTGAAATTTGTAAAGAAGAATGAGGTAAGCTTTCTAGAAAGCGAGAACAATGCTGTAATAATCCTCCTGTCAGCCCTAGGGCCATCGCCACAATTCAGATGATCAAACTGCTCTGCTGCTTCATGAGGGAGGAGTATTGAGCTCCACCCAGCTCTGGCCTCCAGTCACTGCCACACTATTAGTCAAGAGGCCTCTTTATAGCTCAGAAAGCATATTGATTTTTTTCCCCCCTTCCTCTAATTCACAATAGTGAAGAGACAGGTTATTTCAAGAAAATGACTGACTGAAGCCACCAACAACACCTCCTTCTGCTGGAAAGTGCCTTAATCTAACCATTATGGCTATTACACCCTCGCTCTTCCTGTCCACACTCACCACTGTTCCCACAGGATGCATATCCAGGTCTAACCATTCCTAAGATTCAACATCCTGCACCTCCAGAAAGAATCACAGGGTGTCCACGCCCCTCCCATGGCACCCAGCAATCCAAATGGCACAGCCCACTTCATCTGCCATGGTATAAACTGGAAAGGGCTGTTTAAGGAATTGGGAAAAGAACCACAGAAATCAGATACCTTATAAAAGCTTTAAGTGGCAGGAGAAATACACTCCACCACAAACAGGAAGCAAAGAGCATAAAGCACTATGAAATTAAGTGAATTAACTGAGTAACATAAGACCTACCTCTAACTGCCAACAGGCAATACACAATCCCAAGAGTGAAATACCCAATACGCATTGCATCACCCAGAACTGTCCAGATGAGATCAAAATCCCATGTCTCTTCCACCTCCCTCTCCCCAATACTGAATCAAAGACTCAGGCACAAGTAGATGGCAGGAAGCACTTTGTTCACCTGTTCTGCAAACATGAAATCTAAGGTGCCTCTAGTAAGGCATCTTTATTAGATTTCACTAATCTAAAAAGCTAAAGCTAATATTTGTTCACTTAAAGACTAACAATAAACGAACAGCTTTAGGAACACTAGCACTAGTATCTTGTAATGGAAAGTAGCAAAATGTCCCAGGATGATAAATCTTGGGAATTTCAACAGATACATTGCCAAGGCTGAACATGCTGAAATTCCCAAAATTAATCTTTTCATGCTTTCTGTGAAAAGCCCATTCCCTCATAGTCCCCTTGGCACTTTCACAGGTCACCTCTGGTCCAGCCGGCAGAGTTGGTTGTATTTCTGACCTGACCCTTCACAGAGAAGGTGAACGTTAAGGATATCACAACACTACCACTGTTACGGAAAGAGCATCACCTCATTCAAGCAAAAGAATGTCCAGCTTCCCAGGAATGAGAGAAATCCTCAGTAGAGGCACACAAGCAGCCAGCAGGGCAAGGGACTGAGGGCTCAGGGAACCACTAACTGATAGCACTAGCAATGATCAAAAATAGTGAACTCCGAAAAACTACTGTTCCAGTAGCAAACCCCAAAATCACGTTGCTTTGATATCTTACCATATACACACATAGGACAGAAATTCTAGATTTGAGAATGGCAAATAAAGGCTGAAATAATTAATGCATCAAAGTCTATGCCAAGGCCTTCAGTGCTCAGGGTCTATGACATCCATATAGGTATACTGCACTGCAAGGAAATGCTCTACTTTATTAAAACCTTGCACACACCTGGAAAGCCCTCTTGGGTAACAAAAACGCACTTCACCCAGACACACCTACAGCTAGCTTATACAACTCAAGCCAAGCACATTTAGACAGCCTCTACCTTAAAACATTTCTTTTGCTCCGGGACCTGTGAACTCAACCCCTACTCCTTCCAGTCTTAAATCATTTAAAAAAAAAAAACCTCATAAGTTTCCTTCCTCCTTTAAAATGTAATAGTCCTACCACTGCTGAAGAAACTTGCCATGGATATACTGTCCTGAGCAACCACTGGCTAGTGCCAAATCTACTGTTTCTGGGAAAGGTCAGCAACAAAGCCAACTATCTGCTCGCTTAAACGAACCTAATGCTATAGACCAGGGACACCAAACTAAAGAGAGGACATGGACCTTCCTATACTTCAAATCATCTCCTGTCAGAAGAGGTGTTGGCTGACACATACTCAGCCTCCCAGACCTCCATTTTGATACCATCAGGCACGGAACATTTGTCTCTCACCAGGGGAGCAGGGACACGTCACAAGGGCCCACAAAAATATGATGAACAGTCTGGGTCCTTCCTGGATAAACTAGAAGCAACGGGGAAACAAGCAGCAGTACAGTCTAGCCGCAGTGGGAAGCTGCTCCCTCATCATTTGATCCTTCCCCTGTAGACACCTACAAAGCTCAATTCCCCCTACACTGATTTCTGACACTAGCATCAAATTGAACCAGCCAGAAAGAGTCAAATTCTCTCAATGGGGAGACAAAACAGACCTATTTACCCTTCAGCTCAAACAGCTGCAGCACCTGGAGTAGCTGAAGTTAACTCGAAACCCAGAATTCAGTGGTGAGCAGGGGAAAACACTGTCAAGAGTTTGCAGCCACAGACAGACCCTGGGTTTGCTGCTTTAAGATACATGATCCCAACTGGTCATAGGTCAGAAGTATTTCTGGACTTTACACTGACATTATACTTTCACGCTGAAACATTACTCAACGACAGTGTTGCTGCCTCAGCTCTATCTAGGCAAAGAGTGACCTGCGTTTCCAGTACACTGCAGGCAGGTCATGAAACCTTCCAGTCTAGGAAATCTGATTACTCCAGAACATGCTATGTCTTTCCCCAGTAACATAGCTGCATACCATCATCTTCCCATCTTCCAGGCTGCATCCTCACCGTGCTCAAACATCTACCTGCAATCTTACAGCTCCCTGTGGCCCCAGCCATGAGCAGCAAAGGGGCTACCTTGGGCTCCGCAGAGGAACAGTCCCTGACAATCATCACTGTCATCAGTCACCCAGTGTGACCCAAAAATTACGGTGTGCTGCTGCAAGTCAGGGTAAACTGTTGTGTTATTTAACACCTTAAGCTCTTTGAGGAAGTCTACTCTTCCTTCATACCTGTAGTTGATTGAGCCATACCAACTACATTTTTATTCCAAATTTAGTTGAGTGTTTCAATATTGCATTTCTCTGAAGCTGTAAGTGAATTGATTGTGTCAAACCTGGTTATCAGAAATAACCCAAACTGCAATGATCAAGAAAAAAAAGCAGAGGGGAAATATCAGCAGTAGAAAAGAAAGATTGTTTTTGTTTTTTTAAGGTTTATTCACCAGAAATGAGTGACTTGAAATTGAAAAGCATTTTTGATCAACACTCTTCCTGACTTTCACTTCAATGACATTTTTATGAATACTTTCTAACTAGCTCTACTTACGTAAAGTTGCAAATGAACGTGGGAGAATACTGAAGAAAGGTAGTGGGGGGGAAGGAAAAAAAAAAAAGAAGATTCCATCAGGCATTTTATTTCTTGGATGCCTCTGAGAAAATGAATAATAATAATTCATCTGGGGAAAAGTGATCCAGCAAAGATTCAATTGGTAAAAAGACATCTGGAAAGGAGTAATAAGTAGACAGAAAGAGTCCAATTCACGATAAAGGAACATGAAGAAAGATACACTGAGATCTGGAAGCCAATTAGGTTACTTAGTAATTCTGCAAAGATTAAAGAAGAGCATTCACATCTGTCCTAAGTACTTCAGCCTCAGACAGCTAACAATAAACTGCCAGAAAAAAAATTTATAGACGAGCAGTAAATGTGATTGTAGGACTGGCTGGAGCCACTTCAAGTGAGATTTCTACCCTGATAACCAACAGTATGAAAATACCTTCTTCGATAACAGGTTTAACGCAGTTCATGGTTCTTTATTTATCTTTTTATTGGCAAGTTGTACCAAATTCTGAAACCTTCCAGTAGAACCACAATAAGACCTATGAGGGTCTATTAAAAGTGGGGGGAAAAAAGGCAATAAAAAAAAGCCGACTGTTCATTCACCTAGCATGGCATGAGTTTCAGGGAGAACATGCCAAACCTAAATAAATTAGGCTTTGTAATTTTACTCAGCAGCATAAGGAGTAAGATAATCATGAAGTGTTGCTGAGATTCCAAGAGCTACCCAGAGGATGCAAAACCATCTAACACCATCAGGCAGCAATGGGAATACCAATCTAATATGCTTTTTCTTCTTCCTGCCATAAATTTTTAACAGAACTTTTCCCAGTGTCTTGTAACCGAGCCCTTAATCCAAGAAAAAGCAAGACTAAGAAGGTTCCCAAAATGGTCACATGCCACTGGTGGCAGGATTCATGTACCACTTTTGCTACGGAAGGTACACAACAGATAAAGAATCCCTAGGTTAGTAGAAAAAGCAGTCTGTTTAGTACTGCACACCACAACTCTACAGACTCTGCAACCAGCAGAGAAACTGCAGAGCAGCTGTGGCAGAAGATATGAAAATTTCACCCACCCAGTGTTAGCAAAAAGTAGACTTTATTTTTAATCTTCTTATGACAACTGTTATTCTATAAAAGCCAAATTTAAGAAAATTATGCTCAATCGAAGATTTCAGATTCATAATCCCAAAAACAACCGATGCCAAAGATCTGAGATTTTGGCAGGTCTGCTCATGTCTAAAAACAGGCCATTTCTTCAGAGAGAGGGCTGTAAATGATACCAGAGGTAAGATTCAGAGGGAAAGCATGTTGAGGTGACACATGTCATGTCGCCCACCCGCCTACCTATCTGCATAACACAGAAGTACCACTCCTGTGGTGACAGCAGGGAAACCACAACAACAACAGCCCATCTCTTTGCCTATAGGAAAACATTACTGTACAGCTACCATCCCGCAAGATACCTTGGATGGACAGACAGATACTTACACTAGCACAAATCACTGCTGTAACCCACTGCTATTCCAAATTTCATTCGCTTGCTGATGAGCCACAGCACACGCAAGCAACTATGCCAAAGACTGACTTGCCCCAATTCAGAGCTCCAGCCCGTGTCAGAAGTTTTGTGGCTAAGATCTGCAATGAGCAATACCAGCTGGCATCCCCTGATAACGAACACAAGTAAGAGAAACCACAAGGCTCTACCCATGGTTCATACACCCTCTAAAAGCACACGAAGTTAGAAGGAAGAATTACACATCTTCCAGCAGCAGTATCAGCTGTACTGGCTGTATGCAAATAGCATTAATACCCAACACAAGTTACAAACTGGCACCACTGATGCTGAAGCAACTTTAAAAAAAAAAAAAATACTCAAAAACTGTAGGAAAGAAGCCTTCCACTAGTCCTTGACAGTAGACTTTAGAGCATTTCCCAGAAGAGCCTAAATACGTATTTGGCCCTAAAGCCTACCACAGGTACCTTTTTTGTTTGTGCAGGCTGGTATGTGCACACACGAATGGATAAGGGAGGACAGATGGCTAAATCTATGCATATTTACCAAAGTATGAATACCATGTTAAAATCATAAGCACTAGGCCAAGTCACATGGTTAAAATTAATTACACTTCCGCTACTACCTTCGAGTCCACGCTGCTTTAAAAATCCTTTAAAAATCTACAAGTCTGAACAAGATATACCAGTGTGACGTGATCACTTAAGTATATCAATCCCACATGGATATCCTCTGCAGCTGAATTAAAGGCATACAAGTTGTTCCACGCTACTGTTCAAATACATATTCAGCAACACCACTGCTGTCTGTTCCCCTCCCAGCAGAAATGCCTACAAGAAGCGGAGCCTATGTCTAAAAGAAACAGAAAACAAAAGATCTGAAAACAGAAGCCTATAGGCAATGTTCTCCTAGCTCAAACAAAATATGTATATGTTCCATGTATACACAGATAAAAGTATATAGAAGCAATAAATAAACAGTGTTTCCACACAAAACTAGTCGTAAAAAAAGAAAAAATAGTTTCTGATAGTTTTTTCTTCCTGTCACACGTTCACGGGTG
>NW_010110033.1:7222-9468 GCF_000699245.1 Pterocles gutturalis | reverse complement strand
GGGGACGAACGGCCCTCGAAGCCCCAACGGCTCTGGCGTGGTGTCGGTGGGGACGCGGGGAGCGGGCCGGTGTATGGCAAGCGGAGTCCCACCTGAGTGCCACCCAGCAGTGGCACGGCTGCCAGCTTGCCCACTCGTCCCTCCACCATGTCCAAGCAGAACTGTCTGGGCTGTACCCACTGTTGCCCCTGCCCCGAAGTGAGAAGGCTCTAGAGAGTTGTGTTGGCCCCAGCAAAGCAGCTCCTGGGCTGCAGGACTCGAGCACGGTGCCAGGAGCTGCTCCCTCAGAAAGCCAGGAGACAGGGTGGGACACATGGTGGAGCTGGCGCAGAGCTGGACCACCAGTCTGGGAGCACCTCGGCTGGCCTCTCCTCCCCTCTGGAGCCATGCTTGTTCTTAGAAAGCATCTTGCGGCATCTCTAGAGGCTACAACGGAGCTGGGTACCTGGGGCTGAGCACTGCTGCTTCACCCAGAGCTCTGTCCCTGGAGCTGCTGGGGGCAACTGAGGCTGTTCCCCCTCTTTGCAGGGGCATCCTGGGGAAGTGCTGCTCAGCTGCTGCCCACCTCCCCTTTGAGCTCTTCCCAGGGGACAGTGGCTCTTCAGGGGATGTGCCATGCTCCCAGCCCAGGTACAGCTCTGGCTTGGTGGCTGAACCTCTTTAGGATCTCCTGATATGCAAGTGCTTTCCCCTTTCCTTCATCCTGGCAGTGGGACAGGAGGATGATGAAGGTGGCTGGGGCCAGCGGGTGCTTTGCTAGGAGTTGACGGTGGCAGAGGTGGAGTGAGGTGGAAGTGCTGGAGCCAGGGGGGGTGATGTTGGCTCTGCATGGATGCAGGGGGGAGGGAAACCGATGGGCATGCCCTTGGCTGTGCTCCTGAGGATGGGAACCTGCATCCTGGTGGGAATGTCTGGGTTGGGCTTGGAGACCCCAAAGTCAGAGAAGGGGCTCTGTGTTTCCTAGAATGTTGGGTCTTGTGATGGAGAGTCACTTTGAGAAGGAGGGGTGAGAGCTGGGTCCCCTGTCCAGCTCGAAGGGCTCCGCAGCACTGGTGGGAAGCGGAGGGAGGTGTCTCCAGAGGAGGAAAGTTGGAGGAGCAAGGCAGCGGATGAATGAATGATGCAACCGAGTGAAGGTCAAAGCCGCAGCAGGGCAGGGCTGCCTGGGGAGGACGCAGCTGACAGCAGTGCACTCGCAGGTGCCCTGTGGCACGTTGCCAGCCCGGGCTCTGTGGCATTGCCTGTATAATTAGTGAGTCAGCAGCAGGAACAAGGTGTTCTTACCCTGGTGCGTCGGGGTGACACCTCTGCAGCTCTGGGGTGTTTGCTCTCAGCTGTAAATATTTTGTGGTTTTACAGGTTCAAGGTGCTGCTTGTGGTGCAGGATTGGCATTTCCTTACTGCTGCTCCGGCAGGTGCCTCCTAAGGGGCAGATGTGCGGGCTGCTCTGCCTGGGATGGCATGCCTCGCTTGAGTATTTGCATAGTAATTAGCCTGCTTCTTTTGCGGGTTAATTCTGGACACCTCCTGGCAACTGGGTATGGAGTCGCTGCTGGCGTCTCCTGGAGAGGATCAGTGCAGGAGTGAGCTCTTGGAGGAGGGCAGACTGGCCTTCCTCCTCCTGCCGTGGGGAGCAAAACACCGCAGAGGGAAAAGCGCAGAGTTGGCTGCCGGGGGATGCTGGGCACCAGGGAAGGTGTGTGATGTTGGGGACAGGGCTTCTGCGATGCTGGGTGTCGTGCTGGACTCTGCAGGCCAACTGAGAAATGCAACCAAGTCCTCTCCTGATGCCTGCCGTTGAACAGTGCAGGTCCCAGCCCAAAAAGCTTTGGGCATCATTTCCTCTTATATATACTTATAGACACTTCTTGGCTTCATCCCGCAGCTGGGAGTTGCACTGGTTCACCTGCTGGGGCTCCTGGTTGAGGTGTCCCAGCTCTTCCAGCTGCCCCAGCCCCCGTGGGAGCCCCCCCCAAGCTGAACTTTGCCCATGGTGCTCCAGCCCTGTGTGCTGCTCTAGCCATCACTGTGGAATCCAAACTTCCTTTATGGGAGGGGTTGAAGGGAAACGAAGTGCGTGGCTCAGTGGGAAAGTAGCAGAGCAGATGTGGAGCTGTTGCAGAGCAAAGCTGCTGACCCTGCAGTAGCTGCAGGGAATAGAAATGTGTGGCCTTTCCCACCTCTTGCAGGTTTTGCATTTCAGGTGCCACACGTGGGTTTGGGGTTTGACCAGAGTGGGGATGGGC
>NW_010110033.1:3641-7187 GCF_000699245.1 Pterocles gutturalis | reverse complement strand
CTCCCACGGTGCATCCCTTGGGCTAGCAAAGTAGGTGGCTGCTAGCCCCTGCGGGTGCTGTCTTGATCCGTGGCTGTGACCTCAGGGCTCTTGCTCTGCACCCCGACCATCCGGCTTCTCTGGGAGCATGGGTCTGATGTCTGCAGCCTGGCTGGAGGGCATGGGGTGAGGAAAGTGTTAATCCTGCGTTCCTGGGGGAGGTCACAGCTGTTTGCAGTGAGGAGGAGGAGGAGGAGGAGAATGCCCTCCTGTGCAGCCTGGGCTGCTGGGCTGGGAGAGGTCAGCCCTGGGAGGACGGGCAGGATGAGGAGGGGAGCAGAGATCAGCTCCCAGGGCTGGGAGGGAGGTGGCAGCCATTGATGAGTTGTGCTGAGCCAGCTGAGATGGTCCAAACCTGCCTTGAAAATGAGCTGAGCCTTAAAAAATGAGCCTGAAGTCTGACACAGGCTCTGGCCAAGCATGGGAAGCTGCAGGGACCCCAGCACAGGCTGGGTGTGGGCAGCAGCCTGGCTGCCACAGCACCAGCGGTCTGCGGGTACCCGATACCCGGCACCCCTCACTGCCAGCGCGTGGCCAGGGCACCCCAGGGTGCTGCTGCTGCTGCTGGTGGTGCAGGCGTGGGCCGGCAGCTCAGTGGGGGCAGCCTTGCTCTGAGCATCGAAGGGTTTGTTTCTGTGTGCGTGCACCCTTCCCACATTGGAAAATGGCACCATTGGGTGCCCTTGGGTGCGTCGGAGTCCTGTGAGCCCCAGCGAGCGAAGAGGAGGGGTGTTGCTTATCTCCTTCCTATCAGGAATTGATATCAAATGTGCATCCTTTGGTCCCTATGGTCTTAGTGGATGTCTGTGAAATTTGGGGAGCCCACACAAACCTCCCAACACAGTGGGTTTGGTGCCTGAAGGCAGTGGAGGGATGGCTGTGAGCATGCGGGGGCTCCGGAGCAGTTGCGACCCCCTTGCTGTCGTGTAGCTCTGCAGCGGGCAGCTGCTTGGGGTGGCTTTTCAGGCAGTAGTTAACTGCCTGATTTATGCAGATCCTTGGAAAGGACCAAACCCAAACCAGCCTGTAGACCTCGCATACCTGCAGGGGTTTGCCCAAGCAGAGGGAAGACAGCAGTTGCGTAGCAAGGTATTGATTCTTACAGTCAGAGCTCAGATGAGAAGTGGAAAGCGGTGAATTGTTGCTCTGTCTGCAATGGTTGCACCTGAATGACACAGCTCTGAAATAACCCCAAGCCACAGAACGGCTCCCGGGGAGGCAGTTTGGGTCCTTTGCATTCTTGCTCCTCCTTGGTGTCACCTACAAAGCCAGGTGGCACCTGCAGACCTGTCTGTCCCCCAACAAATCATCTTTGAGAACAAAAACAGTTGGCGGGTCAGGCTGCTCCAGACCCCAACCTGCCCCATTCTCCTCTCTTCTCCTCCTTCCTCGCTGCAGGGGAGACTTGCTTTTCCCCGCGAGGTGCTCTTGTTACAATTGCATGCCCCATTAACAGCTGGAAATGGGTCAGAGCTTCAGATCGTGTTCTCAAGGTTAATGGAGCTTTTGCAACTTGATCTTAGTCAAGTGGAGCTTCGTTTCCCATGGACTTGACAAATGTTGAAGCATCTGGTGACTGCGGCAGGACAGAGTGATTCAATCCAGATGTCGGGACTCTCACTCCTCTGCTACAAAGGTAAATCGCTTTTCCTGGGACAAGAGCAGCATTGCTCCCATCTGGACTTCGATGCTGTCTTAGACTGGTTTTCCAGCTGAACTGGGTGATGGAGAGATGGCTGGTGTCTGGACCTGGGGGCTGTTGGGTGAAGAATGCTGGCTCCAGGCTGGGCATGGCTGGAGCACCGGCACAGCACGCGGGCAGCCTGGGTTCGGTGCTGAGCCTGCCAGCAGACCTGCGAGGAGAAAAGCTTTGTGTGGTGACAGCACAGCTCTCCACAGGCACCTTCCACTCAGGTTCAGGAGTGGGTGAGCCAGGTCAGAGGTACCCGGGGTCTTCCCCAGGCTAAGTGCAGGCTGAAAATCAGCTCATTCCCTGGAACTGCTCTGGTTTTTCCAGGATCTATTAAAAATTAACAGCAGAGGCAAGTGCTCCTCCAAGCTGAGGTGGGGGCAGAACCAAAACCAAACACCCAAACTCCAGACCTGCTGTACGAGCAATCCCTTGCTTATTAAAAAAAAAAAAAGGCAAGCAATATTTAACTCTCTATTTGTGGGGTTTGCTGCTGGTTTCTGGGAGCAGAGCAGAAAAATCTGCTTTCTCTGCCTCTCTTTGCAGGGCTGAAGGTCTCGCCCCACTTTGTCGGCAGCCCTCCATGGTTTTAGGGTTCTTCTTCCCCTCACTGGGTTCCTTCAGAAGTAGATACCAACCCCTGCTCACCACAGACATGCAGGTACATATGCTCAACTTTTTCTCACTGATGTATTAAATAAGCACTTTCGAAGCCTGCTAATGACACCTGTTGGGGTGGGTGGGTTTTTTTATCACCATTAACCAAAAATGATGAGTGCAGCTAATTAGGAGGAAAAGCACATTGAAGTCACACAGTGTGGGAGAACAGAGTCGGTAGAGAAACCCAAGCCGGCTTGATTAGCACTCAGGGTTATGCGGGGACATGAGAGCAACAAAGCTGAGACTTCCCTGCAGAAATGAGATTGTCAGATGGGAACGGATGCTTCAGGAGGAGAGAAGTGTGGGCAGTTGCTGCCCTCTAGTCCAATGAGCAGCACGTCTGTAATGAGGGCTGGGATTGAGTTACCCGCTGTTGAGTCTAGCTCCCTCCAGCTGGGATCTGCTTATGGAAGAGCCGTGGCTGCTTTCCTGCTGGTAGCACAGGGCAGCTGGGGTTTTGCTTGAGCAGGGATGGGGTGAGGGGAGGCTTCAAGGTGTCTCCACCAAGCCTGGGCAACTATTTGCCTTTTCCCCATGGCCATTTGCCTTCTCCCTATAGTCCTCTTTCAGTGCTTGTCCAAACCCCACCCTCCCTTAGGGACCTCTGTGTGCCCAGCTGACATGTGCAGGAGGACAGGCTGCAGGGCTTTCATGCTTCTTCACCTCCCCGTGTCTCTCCTGGCATCTCACATCTGCTGTGGAGCCTGCAAGGTGGCAAATCACAGAATCACAGACTGGTTTGGGTGGGAAGAGACCTTAGAGATCACCCGGTTCTGCCCCCTGCCATGGGCAGGGACCCCTCCCACTAGCCCAGGTTGCCCAAAGCCTCATCCAGCCTGGCCTTGAACCCCTCCAGGGATGGGGCATCCACAGCTTCTCTGGGCAACCTGGGCCACTGCCTCACCCCCTGCACAGGAAAACATTTCTTCCTCACATCTCATCTCCATCTCCCCTCTTTCGGCTTCAACCCATTCCCCCTCATCCTGTCCCGGCACCCCCTGATCCAGAGCCCCCCCATCTCTCCTGTAGACCCTTTCAGCACTGGAAGGTCTCCCTGGAGCCTTCTCTTCTCCAGGCTGAACAAACGCCCAAGACCATTGCCCTCAGGCTGTCAGTGCGTTCCTATAGCTATACCCTGAGACTTTTTTTTTTTTTTT
>NW_010110033.1:2978-3604 GCF_000699245.1 Pterocles gutturalis | reverse complement strand
TCCTTCTCTGGTTCCCAGTGGCTGCTAGGGTACATCTACCATCTCCCATCCCCATTGCGTGCTTCCACATGCAGCATATCACTTCTGCTTCCTTCTCCCCGGGAGAGCTGCCAGCTGCTGAGCTTTGTCGGCTTCCCTGTTGTTGGGAGCTGGCTTCATCATTGCACATGGTGCTGTCTGGGGATTTGCCGGTTCTAAGGCTCTAATCTTGAAAAGCAGTTTTTTGGCTTGACGGGCTTTGCAGCAGCGCAGCCTCTCGCCGGGCGGCTGAGCCAGGGGAGCCAGATGGTGGGTGGGGATGGGGATGAGGAGGGGTGGGCTGGTGGGCTGAGGTCCCGGAGAAGGTACCTGCCCTGATGTCTTCCGCAGACAGTCTGGACTCTTATTTCAAGCCTTTCTCTGTTTCTTCTGGTGATGGTGATCTCACGCTGGCTCTCTCAGCCTGCACCAGACGTACCCTGAGCAGGTTGGTGATCTCTCCCTGCCCCGTTTCTCTGCTCTGGTGGTCATACTCCAGTTTGTCACAAGCATTGTGCCATGCAGATCTGCTTCTCATGCCTTGGTCCCCGTGACCAATGCTTGCTCCTTTCCAGGGTCCCACTGCCCGGGTGGGGGACAAGCTCAGT
>NW_010110033.1:2224-2926 GCF_000699245.1 Pterocles gutturalis | reverse complement strand
GTGTGGGGTGCTGCCCTATGCATTGCCCTTCAGCCTGGTTCAGCACTGCCAAGTCCAAGCACGTCAGCCTGCAGGCCCACCTTCACGTCACTTGGGAAAATGCACCAAAATCCTCTCAAATGAGGGCTCTGGAGAGCTGGGGGGAGCTGCAGGGGGGTTGAGGAGGGGAAAGGCCAGCCCCACACAACTTAAATGTGGAACAGGAGGGGCTGGTGTGGCTTGAGGTGGCTACAGAGGCTCTGCTCAGCCTGGAGGTCTGAGCAGCTCCATGTATTTCCAAAGTTGTCTTTTTTAAAGTGGTGTTGACACAAGAATTTTGCTGTTTCTAAAAAAAAA
The DNA here is from genome assembly GCF_000699245.1 of Pterocles gutturalis. Lineage (NCBI taxonomy): Eukaryota > Metazoa > Chordata > Aves > Pterocliformes > Pteroclidae > Pterocles > Pterocles gutturalis. Next base: position 2,590 of record NW_010110033.1, on the reverse strand, counting down.
AAAAAAAAAAAGCCCTGACTTCCACATGGATCTGGAAGGTGCAAGAGAAAATACAGTTGGTGGAACCCTGTCCTGGGATGGAGATGGGCAGGGCTTGCACCTGTTCTTCTGCTGCCTGGGCTCGTGGGATGTGGTGGGAGTTTGTTCTTGTGACAGGGGAGTGATGAGATGGCACTTCACAAGCAAAGGAGAGTTCCACCACCAAAATACCCCCAGACCTCCATTGAGACCACTCTAGCTTTATTGTGGTGCTGTTTAAAGTCCTGATCCTGGGGGTTTGCTCTGGAGGAACTGCTTGGGTCAGCACTGCCCCAGCGTGGCTTTGTCCCTGCTGGCACCACGTGTTCCTGCCCCCCTGTGACTTGT
>NW_010110033.1:0-2121 GCF_000699245.1 Pterocles gutturalis | reverse complement strand
GTGGTGCTTCGATATCCTGGCTAGAAATAGTGTCCCCGAGGTGTCCTGGGGGTGGCGGTGGCTCACGGTGCTCCAGGCAGCAGCGATGGGCTGCCCGCGGACGGCTCAGCCCTGCCCCTGGCAGACCTCAGCAGTGACTGCGTGCCTCTTCTTCTCGGTCTCCCCCTCGGCTCCTGAAGGGGGGCTGATGTATTATCACATGTGAGAGACGGCCGTGAGGCTTGGCCGCTGTTGGGAGGCCTGGGGAGCCCCTTTGCAGCCCAGGGGGGCCCCCCGTGGGTGCCCCCAGCCGAGGCTTTGCTGCCACCCAGGAGCATCTCCAGTGCTGCATCCCAGCTGTGGCTGGTGGAGCTTCCTGGCTTCCCAGGCTGGCTCCCACCACCTGCCTCTCCCCCCTGGGAGCCCAGGCAGATGTGTTACCAGCACCAGCTCGGCATCAGCACCAATCCGATCGTGCTGTCCCTGGGGCATGGGTGTCCTTCCCAGCGACAGCTCTTGCTGATGGATGGCTTTCGTGGCCGGCGCCGTGTTCCCAGTTCTCCATGTTCCTTCTGAAGGTGATTATTAACCCGATTATCACCACAGCTCTTCTCAACTTCCTCTTCTCAGGGGAGGACATCCATCCATCCCAGATGAGATGTACAGGCTGTTCCCTAAGTCCGTGCTGCCATCTTCTTCTGCTCATCTCTGCCCATGGGAAGCGTGAAACCTTGACCATGGGAGTCCGGCCGCTCCTTTCGGGGAGAGCATCTCCCCTTGTTGGAGATGGCAGATGCTGGACGGTGCCGTCTAGCCCTGCGATGCGGCGGGCAGCTGCTTCTAGGAAGTTCCTGCGCCCTTTTTCTGCGAAACCCCAAAGCGTTGCAGGGAGGAGAGCGGCACTTCTTCCACCCCTCCTGTTTGCTAGCCCTGGGTCGGTCCGCGCCAGCAGCAGCATCGCTTCTGTGCCAGGGCTGAGTTATCTCCCAGGCCTGTAGCTCCCACATCCGAGGAAGGCTCCGGTGCTCTTGTACCTGCTGATCCTGCTGGTACAAGCCCTTAGGCTGAGCTTAGCAGGTCCAGGTGCCAAGCTGCCCTCCTGAGAGCTTAAATCCTGCACTGAGACTGAGAGCAAGCTCATGGGTGGATTCTGACTTTGTCAAGCATCTTGCCAGGCACTGGCCTTGTGCAAAGAAAGATGGTTGGTCTTGTTTCTGTCCTGGTTGGGCTCGTTGCTCTCCTGGCTGAACCAGGGCCATGTGCAACTTAACAAGCTCCTGGCTTTGTTAACCCCAGTGGCTGCAAGCAGCATGTGTTGCCCAGCTTTTTTTTTTTTTTTGGGGGGGGGATAAGGCATCTGGGTGGCTTTTAGTGACAGCAATGGGGAGGGCTGCAGCTCCCTGTGCTGGTTTATCTCGTAGCTGCTCTTGTGCTGTTGGGTCACTGGTACTGATGCAACAGCACCTGCTCCTGAAAAATGGGCTTTAATTTGGGAGCCGTGGGCACATCTGCGCTGGCCTCAGGGCTCCTCGTCATCTCTGTCTGGCTGCTTCGGGTTGTCTAGGCAGAAAATCAGATTTTCCTCCTTCTCTCTGGTTTGTTAAGTGAAAGATATCTCCCCGGGTGGAGGTGATGGCGTGTGAAGCTTCAGAAGCACTCCGCTAATCTGTTGTAATTAATCCCATCTGGCCCTTGTCCCCAGCATGGGGAGGGGGTCGGGTCACTTGCGTACCCCCTGCGGGGATGGGCATCCCCAGCTCTGCCTTCTGCCGTGCTCCACGGGGGGCTGGGGAGCTGCCTGCCCCCACCCTGCCCCATAGGACCCGCTGGAGGGACAGGGACGTGCCACTTCACCCTGGGCAGCAGGAGCTGTCAGCACCCAGGCCGGTAATCTCTCTCTGGCTGTGCTGTACAGGGGGTCCCAGGGGTGGCGCGTCCTCCCCATGGCTCAGATCCTGCCCGGGGAAGGAAGGAGGCTTTGCAGGGACACCCATCCCCAGGCTGCTGGGGTGGGAGCCTCGTGTGTTGTCCCCTCACCGGGGACTTGGGGATGGGATTTGGGTCACCCCTGAAGGCATGTCCCTGGGTTTAATTTAATTAAGCTTGTGCCTTCCCAAGACCAGGTGCTGAGAACCAGCAGCA